>NC_060174.1:38719001-39019001 GCF_021184085.1 Oncorhynchus gorbuscha
ACGTCAAACAGCCACATTTTTTTTATCCAAGATGGCGTAGCAGTCAGACGTGTGTCTTGTCTTGTCCCTTCCTGTCTCGTGTATAATATTGTTTTCATTATATGTATTTTAACTTTCCATCTACGGACTAAACATACTCTCCTGCAACCCGCCTCACCCAATGTGGTATGGATCTGCTATTTTTATAGTTTAGAACCGGAACCCTCATCAGACGCTAGCCAGCTAAAAACAGTTGAAGTCAGAAGTTTACATATACAGCCAAATACATTTAAACTCAGTTTTTCATAATTACAGTTTTTCATAATTACTGGCATTTACTCCTAGTAAAACTTCAGTGTCTTAGGTCACTTAGGTCAGTCACCACTTTATTTTAAGAATGTGAAATATCAGAATAATAGGAGAGACAATGATTTACTTCAGCTTTTATTTCTTTCATCACATTCCTAGTGGGTCAAAAGTTTACATACACTCAATTAGTTTTTGGTAGCATTGCCTTTAAATTGTTCAATTTGGGTCAAACGTTTCGGGTAGCCTTCCACAAGGTTCCCACAATAAGTTGGGTGAATTTTGGCCCATTCCTCATGAACAGAGCTGATAAAACGTATTCAGGTTTGTAGGCCTCCTTGCTCACACACGCTTTTTCAGTTCTGCCCACGCATTTTCAATAAGATTGAGTGAGTACTTGTGTCATACACAAAGTAGATATCCTAACCGACTTGCCAAAACTATAGTTTGTTGACAAGAAATTTGTGGAGTGGTTGAAAAACGAGTTTTAATGACTCCGACCTAAGTGTATGTAAACGTTTGACTTCAACTGTAGCTACTAGCTAGTTGTCATTTAGCCACTGCTAGCAGTCCTCACCGTTAACTCGGACATCAGCCAGCCTCAGCCCAGTCAATTCCTGCCAGTCTGCACAGCGCGATATCAACCCAGATTATATTGGACTGCCACATCTCCGGATTCCTACCGCAAGCTCTGAACCTTTACATCGGATCATAGCTGGCTAACATCTCTAAACCAAAGCAAGTACCAGTTAGCCTGGAGCTAGCTTCAAGCTAGGCCAAGTCCAGGCTAGCTGAAGTGGTTCATCAGCCAATTCTTGGGCCACAATACCTCTTTTGCCAATTTGCCTGCCGACACAGAGCCCCACCAATCCATCACGACTGGTCTGCTGACGTAACCGTCTGAGGTGGGTTCAAAAGGATCCTCCGTTGCGACGTCATCTGAGGCCCATCTGCTATCCCGCTAGCTGTCTGAATCGCTGTGTCTCCAGCTTGCCTTGTCATGTTTTGTCATTTATTATCATGTCTTGTCTCTGTGCTTCCCTTCTATTCGTTTCCCTCTGCTGGTCTTATTAGGTTCTTTCCCTCTTTCTATCCCTCTCTCTCCCCCTCCCTCTCTCCCTCTCTCGCTCTCTCTCTCTATCGTTCCGTTCCTGCTCCCAGCTGTTCCTCATTCTCCTAACTACCTCATTTACTCTTTTCACACCTGTCCCCTATTTTGCCCTCTGATTAGAGACCCTATTTCTCCCCCTGTTTTCCGCTTCTGTCCTTGTCGGATCCTTGTATGATGTTCGCTGTTCTGTGTCCTTGTTCCGCCCTGTCGTGTTTTGCCTTCTTCAGATGCTGCGTGTGAGCAGGTGTCATTGTCAGCTACGGCCGATGCCCTCCCGAGGCGACCTGCAGTCTGTGGTCGCGTCTCCAGTCATTCCTCTCTACTGACGAGTGGATTTCAGTTTTCCTGTGTTTGCTTTCACCAAGATATATCCAGGATTATCGCTTTTGTCTATACTGGAATAAAGACTCTGTTTTCGTTAAGTCGCTTTTGGGTCCTCATTCACCTGCATAACATGCCTAGCGTAATAGCGACTACTGAATTGGCTCCGACTCATCTATTGCTACTCACTGGACCCTATGATCACTCGGCTACACATGCGTCTCCCTAATGTCAATATGCCTTGTCCATTGCTGTTTTGGTTAGTGATTATTGTCTTATTTCACTGTAGAACCTCTAGCCCTGCCCAATATGTCTTAGATAGCCCCTTTGTTCCACCCCCACACCTGGCTTAACTGGTGCCTCTAGAGACAAAACCTCTCTCATCGTAACTCAATGCCTAGGTTTACCTCCAATGTACTCACATCCTACCATACCCTTTGTACATTATGCTTTGAATCTATTCTTACGTACCCAGAAATCTGCTCCTTTTACTCTGTTTCGAACGCACAAGACGACCAGTTCTTATAGCCTTTAGCCATACCCTTATCCTACTCTGTTCATCTGGTGATGTAGAGGTTAACCGAGGCCCTGTAGCCCCCAGTTCCACTCCTATTCCCCAGGCCCTATCATTTGTTGAGTTTGTTTTATTCACTGCTTTAGCACATTCCGCCAACCCTGATGTCCTAGCCGTGTCTGAATCCTGGCATAGGAAGGCCAACAAAGATCCTGAAAGTTCCATCCCTAACTATAACATTTTAAGACAATATACAACTGCCAAAGGGGGCAGAGTTGCAATCTACTACAGATATAGCCTGCAGAGTTCTGTCATACTATCCAGGTCTATGCCCAAACAATTTGAGCTTCTACTTTTAAAAATCAATCTATCCAGAAACAAGTCTCTCACCATTGCCGCTTGTTATAGACCCCCTTCAGCCTCCAGCTGTGCCCTGGACACCATATGTGAATTGATTGCCCCCCATCTATCTTCAGAGTTCATAATGTTAGGTGACCTAAACTGGGACATGCTTAACACCCTGGCCGTCCTACAATCTAAGCTAGATGACCTCAATCTCACACAAATGATTAAGGAACCTACCAGGTACAACCCTAAATCCATAACCATGGGCACCCTCTTAGATATCATCCTGACCAACTTACTCTCTAAATACACCTCTGCTGTCTTCAACCAGGATCTCAGCGATCACTGCCTCATTGCCTGCGTGTGTAATGGGTCCGCTGTCAAACGATCACCCCTCATCAATGTCAAACTCTCCCTAAAACACTTCAGCGAGCAGGCCTTCCAAATTGACTTGGCCCGGGTATCCTGGAAGGATATTGACCTTATCCCGTCAGTAGAGGATGCCTTGTTGCTCTTTAAAAGTGCTTTCCTCACCATAATAAATAGGCATGCGCCATTCAAAAAAAATGTAGAACTAAGAACAGATATAGCCCTTGGTTCATCCCAGACTTGACTGTCCTTGACCAGCACAAAAACATCCTGTGGCGTTCTGCATTAACATTGAATAGCCCCCGCAATATGTAACTTTTCACCTGGCTACCCCTACCCCGGCCAACACCTCAGTACCCCCCGCAGCAACTTGCCCAAGCCCCCTCCCCGCTTCTCCTTCACCGAAATCCAGACAGCTGATATTCTGAAAGAGCTGCAAAATCTGGATCCCTACATATCTACTGGACTAGACAATTTGGACCCTCTCTTTCTAAAATTATCCACAGAAAATGTTGCAACCCCTATTACTAGCCTGTTCAACCTCTCTTTCGTATCGTCTGAGATACCCAAAGATTGGGAAAGCTGCCGCCCAAACTGTTATAGACCTATATCCATCCTGCCCCGCCTTTCTAAAATCTTTGAAAGACAGGTTAACAAACAGATCACCGACCATTTTGAATCCCACTGTACCTTCTCCACTATCCGAACTGGTCACAGGTGCACCTCAGCCACGCTCAAGGTCCTAAACAATACCGTAACCGCCATCGATAAAAGACAGTACTGTGCAGCTGTCTTCATTGACATAGCCAAGGCTTTCGACTCTGTCAATCACTGCATTCTTATCGGCAGACTCAACAGCCTTGGTTTCTCAAATGACTGCCTCGCCTGGTTCACCAACTACATCACAGAAAGAGTTCAATGTGTCAAATCGGAGGGCCTGATGTCTGGACCTCTGGCAGTCTCTATGGGGAGGGGGTGCCACAGGGTTCAATTCTCGGGCCGACTGTTTTCTCTGTATAAATCAATGATGTCGCTCTTGCGGTTGAGAGAGAGAGAGAGAGAGAGAGATGGAGAGAGATAGAGAGAGAGCATCATAGCATCATAGTCACCTGACAACACCAAGCAGCAGTGACATGTGGTCGGTGTTCCCTCAAAATGTACATCAAAGATATTTGTTGCTAGGGCAACCTGTGGGGGTATGTCTGGGTGACAGGGGAGACAAAGCAACATGTGACAGAGTGACCGTCCCCCACAGCTGTGACCTGTCTCCCACCCCAGAGAGAAGAAGAGAGGAGAGAGAGAGAAGAAGAGAGGAAAGAACAGTAGAGAAGAGAACGGAATCAAGGACACAGAGTGAAAGAAGAGGGAAGAGGGACAGAGAGAGGATAGAAGGATGGAAATAGCAGACTCATTTACTCCATCCCTCCATCCCTTTCTTTACACCACTTCCTTCCACCACTCCATCAGGAAACAAAGATGTTGTAAAATATCACAGTTGTAAAAAACAATCACCCACAAAACGTGCTGTAAATGTGAGGGGTCAGAGAGGCAGGGCGCTGATCTCTTGACCTCAGAGGAGACCGGGGGACACCACCCAATTAAAACAATACACTTATTATCTTCTCCCCTCTGTGTGTACACCCAACCTCCCAGAACCTCCCCGTCCCTCCCCTTTTCATCTCTCCTCCTCCCTTCTCCTACCCCTCTCTGGCCAGGCTCGAGTGGGCTCCCTACCCCAAACAAAAGAGGACTTCTTCTTCTTGTCCTCCCACAGACCAGGAAGACAGATGGAGGGATGAGGAGATAGAGGAAAGTAGGATCATACCCTCCTCTGCTTAATCCACAGATAGAGAGGGAGACCGAGAAAGAGAGAGGCTCTTCAATGAAGAGGTGACAGAACCACTAATCAGGGGCTTAGGACACGACCTCTCCAACCTCTACAATGGACCAGGGGATCTGAGTGGGTTCATCACAGCAGGAACACACACCATATACCATACAACACATACTAATACCACAGATTAGATTGTATGGTGAGGCTAACACATACCAACACACACACTGTGGAACGCATACTATACACAGTGTGAAAGACACACATACAGTACACACCATACACTATGCATGTTTGTGTGAGTGTTTGTGCCTGCATATACAGAAGTGTGTGTGCGTGCACGGTAATACATGTGTGTATCTCTGTGTATGTGTCTGTGTGGAAGTATGTGAGGCAATGTGTGTTTGTATTATTCTCCGAGCAGCAGTGGCTAATGAGTCGTGGACCACCTCTCCAGCCATTCTCCAGAGGCTCTCCTCTCCTCTCTCCTCCCTGGCTGTGCACTGCAGGCTAGAGCTGGATGTTTTCTCATGCTAATCAAACACTTTGTTCCTGGATGGATAATCCTGCACTGCCTTTTGTCTGAACCCACAGCCCAACCCCACAAGGTCGAATTCTGCCTCACACACACACACAAAGACCCAAACGCAGCACCCCACTCCAGGCCTGCCTTACCCCAACACACACACACACACACACACACACACACACACACACACACACACACACACACACACACACACACACACACACACACACACACACACACACACACACACACACACACACACACACACACACACACACACACACACACACACACACACACACACACACACACACACACACACACACACACACACACACACACACACACACACACACACACACACACACACACACACACACACACACACACACACACACACACACACACAAGTTATGCTCAATACCTCCACTCTGACTGAGAGGCCCATGGTAATTAAAGCTGACTGCACATCCCCCAACACATGCACGGACGTGCACATACACACACATACCAACTAAATCAACACAGAGTTGCGTTTCACAAAGAACGCTAGCTAGACAGCTACCCTTTTTTACACTAACCAGGTTCTGCAAATCACAGTATGAAAGTATATAACTGTCTATAACTCAGTATATAACTCAACAGAGACAAACCCAATAATAAACTAAAGACCAACTAAGAAATAAACCCCCTAATCTCTCTACTATTCTGCAGCGTTCCTCGGTTTCTATCAGATCACCATAATCTCCATAAGAGGAGAGGACAGGCTCCCACAGGTCTTCACTACGTTCCATAGACAGTTTATTTGCAGATTAATCAATCCCTGGGGAGTTTAGCCAGATTTGGGTCTATACTGTACATGAAGGATGACTTTTTACCTTATCCCAGTCACTTAAAGTGAAGCCTACAGTCACACCACAGGTTCGGGGAAGAAGAATTAGGTAATACACATACAACGTTAAAAAATCAACAAAGTATACTTGTTTCCTGAGAAACAATGACGTAAGAGAGTTAAGAATATGTAATAAGAATGGTGGGAAGTAGAGGATGAGGCTAGATGACCGGGCCTGGTGGGTAGTGGAGGAGGAGGCTAGATGACTGGGCCTGGTGGGTAGTGGAGGAGGAGGCTAGATGACTGGGCCTGGTGGGTAGTAGAGGAGGAGGCTAGATGACTGGGACTGGTGGGTAGTGGACGAGGAGGCTAGATGACTGGGACTGGTGGGTAGTGGAGGAGGAGGCTAGATGACTGGGCTTGATGGGTAGTGGAGGAGGAGGCTAGATGACTGGGACTGGTGGGTAGTGGAGGATGAGGGGCCTGGTGGGCCTGGTGACTGGGCCTGGTGGATAGTGGAGGTGGAGGCAAGATGACTGGCCTTAGTATAAATCCCCTCGCACGTTCCCCACAGCCGGACAACCTTCTCATGGTTTCTGGAGGGAAATGCTGTAGGAATGCTCAACCGGTGTCGCTCATTCAGCCGAAGAGAAACTTTCAACTGGTTCTTCCCATTAAGCAGCGAGTCGGAGTCTGAGGCCGAGCCTTCTCTTGTCTCTACTCCTCCTGTTACGGGGTCTGAGACGCCGAAGCTTCCCACCATTAGCTCTGACAAATTGAAAACCCTAGTCATTGGTGACTCCATTACCCGCAGTATTAGACTTAAAACTAATCATCCAGCGATCATACACTGTTTACCAGGGGGCAGGGCTACCGACGTTAGGGCTAATCTGAAGATGGTGCTGGCTAAAGCTAAAACTGGCGAGTGTAGAGAGTATAGAGATATTGTTATCCACGTTGGCACCAACGATGTTAGGATGAAACAGTCAGAGGTCACCAAGTGCAACATGCTTCAGCGTGTAAATCAGCTAGAAAGATGTCGGCATAGAGTAATTGTCTCTGGCCCCCTCCCAGTTTCAATCGCTTGTTGAAAACTGTTTTCTGCCCCTCCCAAAAGATAGAAGTTGTAGATAATTGGCCCTCTTTCTGGGACTCACCCCAAGCCTGGCCTGCTAAGGAGTGACGGACTCCATCCTAGCTGGAGGGGAGCTCTCATCTTATCTACCAACATAGACAGGGCTCTAACTCCTTTAGCTCCACAATGAAATAGGGTGCAGGCCAGGCAGCAGCAGCCTGCCAGCTTAGTGGAGTCTGCCACTAGCACAGTCAGTGTAGTCAGCTTTCCCCATTGAGACCGTGTCTGTGCCTTGACCTGGGTTGGGCAAAACTAAACATGGCAATGTTCGCCTTAGCAATCTCACTAGGATAAAACCTCCTCCATTCCTGTCATTATTGAAAGAGATCGTGATACCTCACATCTCAAAATAGGGCTACTTAATTTTAGATCCCTTACTTCTAAGGCAATTATAGTCAATGAACTAATCACTGATCATAATCATGATGTGATTGGCCTGACTGAAACATGGCTTAAGCCTGATGAATTTACTATGTTAAATGAGGCCTCACCTTCTAGTTACACTAGTGACCATATCCCCCGTGCATCCCGCAAAGGCGGAGGTGTTGCTAACATTTACGATAGCACATTTCAATTTACAACAAAAAAATGTCGTTTTCATCTTTTGAGCTTCTAGTCATGAAATCTATGCAGACTACTCAATCATTTTTTATATCTACTGTTTACAGGCCTCCTGGGCCATATACAGCGTTCCTCATTGAGTTCCCTGAATTCCTATCAGACCTTCTAGTCATAGCAGATAATAATTCAAATCTTTGGTGACTTTAATATTCATATGGAAAAGTCCACAGACGCACTCCAAAAGGCTTTCGGAGCCATCGTCGACTCAATGGGTTTTGTCCAACATGTCTCTGGACCTACTCACTGTCGCAGTCATACTCTGGACCTAGTTTTGTCCCATGGAATAAATGTTGTGGATCTTAATGTTTTTCCTCATAATACTGGACTATCGTACCACCATTTTATTACGTTTGCAATTGCAACAAATAATCTGCTCAGACCCCAACCAAGGAGCATCAAAAGTCGTGTTATAAATTCACAGACAACACAAAGATTCCATGATGCCCTTCCAGACTCCTTCTGCCTACCCAAGGACGTCAGAGGACAAAAATGAGTTAACTTTTTATGGCTGCAGGGGCAGTATTGAGTAGCTAGGATGAAAAGGTGCCCATTGTAAACTGCCAACTTCTCAGTCTCAGTTACTAATATATGCATATTATTATTAGTATTGGATAGAAAACACTCTAATGTTTCCAAAACTGTCAAAATATTGCCTGTGAGTATAACAGAACTGATATTGCAGGCGAAAATCAAAACAGGAAGTGGCTTCAATTTTGAAAACTCCATGTTCCATAGCCTCCCTTTGCTGGATTTAAAGGGATATGAACCAGATTCATTTTCCTATTGCTTCCTCAAAGTGTCAACCGTCTTCAGACATAGTTTCAGGCTTTTAATTAGAAAAATGAGCCAGAACGATAACATTGCGTCAAGTGGTCACAAGAGGTTTGCTCGCGCAACAGAATTTGGACAGTCATTGTTTTCCCCTCTCCTACTGTGAAAGACATTTGCGGTTGATATATTATTGATTATATATTTTATAAACAACCTGAGGACTGATTATAAAAAACGTTTGACATGTTTCTGTGGACATTATGGAAACTATTTTGAATTTTTGTCTGTGTTGTCGTGACCGCTCTTTCCTGTGGATTTCTGAACTTAACGCGACAAACAAACGGAGGTATTTTGGATCTAAAAATAATCTTTATGGAACAAAAGGAACATTTGTTGTGTAACTGGGAGTCTCGTGAGTGAAAACATCTGAAGATCATCAAAGGTAAACGATTAATTTGATTGCTTTTCTGATTTTAGTGACTGAGCTACCTAATGCTGATTGTACTTAATGTTTTATCATGCGATCGATAAACTTACACAAACGCTTGGATTGCTTTCACTGTAAATCGTAATTTCAAAATCTGACACGACAGGTGGATTAACAAAAGGCTAAACTGTGTTTTCCTATATTGCACTTGTGATTTCATGAATATAAATATTTATAGTAATATTTATTTTATGCTATTCAGTATGCTATTCAGTGGTTGTTGATGACACTTATCCCGTAATCGAGATTGCAGCCATAACAAGTTAACCACCTAACTGAGGAACTCAATTTAACCTTGCGAAATACCCTAGATGCAGTTGCACCCCTAAAAACTAAAAACATTTCTCATAAGAAACTAGCTCCCTGGTATACAGAAAATACCCGAGCTCTGAAGCAAGCTTCCAGAAAATTGGAACGGAAATGGCACCACACCAAACTGGAAGTCTTCCGACTAGCTTGGAAAGACAGTACCGTGCAATATCGAAGAGCCCTTACTGCTGCTCGATCATCCTATTTTTCCAACTTAATTGAGGAAAATAAGAGCAATCCAAAATGTATTTTTGATACTGTCACAAAGCTAACTAAAAAGCAGCATTTCCCCAAGTGAGGATGGCTTTCACGTCAGAAGTAATAAATTCATGAACTTCTTTGAGGAAAAGATCATGATTTTTAGAAAGCAAATTACAGACTCCTCTTTAAATCTGCATATTCCTTCAAAGCTCAGTTGTCCTGAGTCTGCACAACTCTGCCAGGACCTAGGCTCAAGAGAGACACTCAAGTGTTTTAATAATATAATAATAATAATATATGCCATTTAGCAGACGCTTTTATGCAAAGCGACTTACAGTCATGTGTGCATACATTCTACGTATGGGTGGTCCCGGGGATCGAACCCACTACCCTGGCGTTACAAGAGCCATGCTCTACCAACTGAGCTACAGAAGGAGTACTATATCTCTTAACAGAATGATTAAAATAATCATGGCTTCTAAACCTTCAAGCTGCATACTGGACCCTATTCCAACTAAACTACTGAAATAGCTGCTTCCTGTGCTTGGCCCTCCTATGTTGAACATAATAAACGGCTCTCTGTCCACCAGATGTGTACCAAACTCACTAAAAGTGGCAGTAATAAAGCCTCTCTTGAAAAAGCCAAACCTTGACTTAAAAAACTATCGGCCTATATCAAATCTTCCATTCCTCTCAAAATGTTTAGAAAAGGCTGTTGCGCAGCAACTCACTGCCTTCCTGAAGACAAACAATGTATATGAAACGCTTCGGTCTGGTTTTAGACCTATCATAGCAATGAGACTGCACTTGTGAAGGTGGTAAATGACCTTTTAATGACATCAGACTGAGGCTTTGCATCTATCCTCGTGCTCCTAGACCTTAGGGCTGCTTTTGATACCATCGATCACCACATTCTTTTGGAGAGATTGGAAACCCAAATTGGTCTACATGGACAAGTTCTGGCCTAGTTTAGGTCTTATCTGTCTGAAAGATATCAGTTTGTCGCTGTGAATGGTTTGTCCTCTGACAAATCAACTGTACATTTCGGTGTTCCTCAAGGTTCCATTTTAGGACCAATATTGTTTTCACTATATATTTGACCTCTTGGAGATGTCATTCGAAAACATAATGTTAACTTTCACTGCTATGCGTATGAGACATAGCTGTACATTTCAATGAAACATGGTGAAGCCCCAAAATTACACACTGCCCTTTCCCACCTGGACAAAAGGAACACCTAAGCGAGAATGCTATTCATTGAATACAGCTCAGCGTTCATCACCATACTGACGAACATATCAAGACTGTTTTAAGGACAGCTTTTTTCCATCTACGTATAACATTGCAAAAATGTTTCTGTCCAAAGATGATGCAGAAAAATGTATCCATTATTTTGTCACTTCTAGGTTCTACTTTCCAGCTATCCGGATAACAGTTGGTGCTAAATACGGCTGCTAGAATCCTGACTAGAACCAAAAAATGTATCATATTACTCCAGTGCTAGCCTCTCTACACTGGCTTCCTGTCAAGGCAAGGGCTGATTTCAAGGTTTTACTGCTAAGCTACAAAGCATTACATGGGCTTGCTCCTACCTATCTCTCTAATTTGGTCCTGCCATACATACCTACACGTACGCTACGGTCACAAGACCCAGGCCTTCTAATTGTCCCTAGCATTTCTAAGCAAACAGCTGGAGGCAGGGCTTTCTCCTATAGAGCTCAATTTTTATGGAATGGTCTGCCTACCCATGTGAGAGATGCAAACTTTGTCTCAACCTTTAAGTCTTTACTGAAGTAGGTCATATGATTGAGTGTAGTTTGGCCCAGGAGTGTGAAGGTGAACGGAAAGGCTCTGGAGCAACGAACTGCCCTTTCTGTCTCTGCCTGGCTGGTTCCCCTCTTTCCACTTGGATTCTCTGCCTCTAACCTTATTACAGGGGCTGAGTCACTGGCTTACTGGTGCACTTTCATGCCGTCCCTAGGAGGGGTGCGTCACTTGAGTGGATTGAGTCACTGATGTGATCTTCCTGTCTGGGTTGGTGCCCCCTCCTTGGGTTGTGCCGTGGCGGAGATCTTTGTGGTCTATACTATGTCTCAGGATGGTAAGTTGGTGGTTGAAGATATCCCTCTAGATATCCCTCTATCCCTCTTTATTTCCTTCCGGTTTGGCCCTGCCCGAGGGTATCATCGGATGTGGCCACAGTATCTCCTGACCCCTCCTGTCTCAGCCTCCAGTATTTATGCTGCAGTAGTTTATGTGTCGGGGGGCTAGGGTCAGTTTGTTATGTCTGGAGTACTTTCCCTGTCTTATCCGGTGTCCTGTGTGAATTTAAGTATGCTCTCTCTAATTCTCTCTTTCTTTCTCTCTCTCGGAGGACCTGAGCCCTAGGACCATGCCTCAGAACTACCTGGCATGATGACTCCTTGCTTTCCCCAGTCCACCTGGCCTTGCTGCTGCTCCAGTTTCAACTGTTCTGCCTGCGTCTATGGAATCCTGACCTGTTCACCGGACGTGCCACCGGACGTGCCCTGTCCCAGACCTATTATTTGACCATGCTGGTCATTTATGAACATTTGAACATCTTGGCCATGTTCTGTTATAATCTCCACCCGGCACAGACAGAAGAGGATTGGCCACCCCTCATAGCCTGGTTCCTCTCTAGGTTTCTTCCTAGATCTTGGCCTTTCTAGGGAGTTTTTCCTAGGAACGTGCTTCAACACCTGCATTGCTTGCTGTTTGTGGTTTTAGGCCGGGATTCTGTACAGCACTTTGAGATATCAGCTGATGTACGAAGGGCTATATAAATTCATTTCATTTGATTCGGGCCTTGTGGGTAGTGGAGGAGGAGGCTAGATGACTGGGCTTGATGGAGCTGAATGTCTCACCAGGTCATTAGCTAGCTATAGGGAAGAGAGGGACTAGGAGTCAGTGTGAGAAGGCAAAGAGAAGGGCTCTGTCATCCTCACTGTGGATCAATTGGACACTACCAAAGACCTGTCTGTCTGGGGACAAACTGGGACAATTCTGTTCAACAAACAATACAAATAACATACACACACACTCAGCGCACTCAGCGCGCACACACACACACGCACGCACGTATGCACACACACACGTCTGGTTCACTTGGTAGAGTATGGCACTTGCAACGCCAGGGTTGTGGGTTTGATTCCCACGGGGACCAGTATGAAAATGTATGCACTCACTACTGTAAGTTACTCTGGATAAGAGTGTTTGCTAAATGACTAAAATGTAAAATGCATAAGCACACACACACCATTCCAGAGATATCTTCCAGTCTAGTGATTTCCATTCTGTATTCCCTGGAGTTTTGCCTGGGGAACAGTGGACACTGAGTTGACAGACAGAGAGAGAGAGAGAGAAAAGGAGTGAGGGAATGAGTGAGAAAAGCAAAAGGGAAGCAGACAAAAATACTTCCCCCTCTCCGCTCCCCTAGCCGTCACTGGTTGATGACACAGGGTCTATTCTTTCCTTTTTTTGCTAATTGGCCACCCATGCGGTGACTCCTTCGTGAAAAACACATTCGAGTCCCTGTCTCCCCTACAGTACACGGCCCTTCCACCCCTCCTTGGCCATTCCCCCTTTTACCTCCACATTTAAATGTCCAAGGATGCCACTGTTGCTATGGCAAGAGACCACAATGAAAAAAGGAATGATTTACGCATATTCGAAGGATAGCACGAATGCAAGGTGCAACCAAAAAAGTGTTTCTCCTTATCTGCTGTAGATGTAATGTGAAAATGCATCTTGTATGGGAAAGCTCTATCTTCAGTGCTTTATGTTTGTCAGAGGAAGTTATGCAGCTTAGCATCACAAGTCATTGAAAACACACACGCTCCTGTCGTGAGAGACCTAGGCCTTAAGTGATGTATTGGTACATGTGTATCATATGCAAAAGTTCAATGTAAAACTCTGAGTAGAAACATAATTCGAATCATCCTCTCCTCCTGTGTTCTTCTTCACATCCATTATGTGAGCTAGCAGCAGAGTTATTCTTGGTGAATTCTATGTCTCTGGCCCCCGGGGTCCTCACCTTTAGAGCATGCCGTTGCCCCCACAATCCTTTCGGGTGATAGATGGGTGACGGATAATCTCATTATTTCATTAACTAATTAGGAGCAGTGGAATTCAGTTACCCCCCCCCCCCCTTTCTCGGACCAACTCAAAGGGTTGGGATCATTTTTGAAAGAAAAAGAGAAAAGGGGGAGAGGAGTTGAGAAGAAAAAGGTAATTTGATTGTCTGGAGGCTCCATATGGTTCCCTGGCTGTTGGATTCACTGTGCCTCGCTGCTACCAAGCTGGGGCCTTTCAGCATTTCACAACAACCACAAACCTCACTTACCCCCCCTACACCCTTACTACCCCAGCCCCCTGCCAACATCCCCACACACACCCTGAAAAAATACTGGTTCGGGAAGAATAGAAAAGGCAAATGATGAGGAGGGGTATGGCAGTCTGTGTGTGTGTGTCAAATCCATTTTTATTTGTCACGTGCTTCGCACACAACGGGTGTGGCCTAACAGTGAAATGCTTACTTACAGGGCCTTCCCAACAGAGAGCAAGAAAATAGAGAAATAATAGAAAAATAGAAAAATACTAACATGAAGAGTAATACACAATTAGTAACGATAACTTGGCTATATACAGTCGTGGACAAAAATTTTGAAAATGACAAAAATATAAATTTTCACAAAGTCTGCTGCCTCAGTTTGTATGATGGCAATTTGCATCTACTCCAGAAAAGTATGAAGAGTTATCAGATGAATTGCAATGAATTGCAAAGTCCCTCTTTGCCATGCAAATTAACTGAATCCCAAAAAAACATTTCCACTGCAATTCAGCCTTGCCACAAAAGGACCAACTGACATGATGTCAGTGATTGTCTCGTTAACACAGGTGTGAGTGTTGACAAGGACAAGGCTGGAGATCAGTCTGTCATGCTGATTGAGTTCAAATAACAGACTGGAAGCTTCAAAATGAGGGTGGTGCTTGGAATCATTGTTCGTCCTCTGTCAATCATGGTTACCTGCAAGGAAACACATGCCGTCATCATTGCTTTGCACAACAAGGGCTCACAGGCAAGGATATTGCTGCCAGTAAAATTGCACCTAAATCAACCATTTATCGGATCATCAAGAACTTCAAGGAGAGCGGTTCAATTGTTGTGAAGACGGCTTCAGGGCGCCCAAGAAAGTCCAGCAAGCGCCAGGACCATCTCATAAAGTTGATTCAGCTGTGGAATCAGGGCACCACCAGTACAGAGCTTGCTCAGGAATGTCAGCAGGCAGGTGTGCGTGCACATGCATGCACAGTGAAGTAAAGACTTTTGGAGGATGGCCTGGTGCCAAGAAGGGCAGCAAAGAAACCACTTCTTTCCAGGAAAAACATCAGGGACAGACTGATATTCTGCAAAAGGTACAGGGATTGGACTGCTGAGGACTGGGGTAAAGTCATTTTCTCTGATGAATCCCCTTTCCGAATGTTTGGGGCATCCATAAAAAAGCTTGTCCGGAGAAGACAAGGTGAGACCTACCATCAGTCCTGTGTCATGCCAACAATAAAGCATCCTGAGACCATTCATGTGTGGGGTTGCTTCTCAGCCAAGGGAGTGGGCTCACTCACAATTTTTCCTAAGAACACAGCCATGAATAAAGAATGGTACCAACACATCCTCCAAGAGCAACTTCTGCCAACCATCCATGAACAGACCTTAATCCCATTGAGAACTTGTGGTCAATCCTCAATAGGCGGGTGGACAAACAAAAACCCACAAATTCTGACAAACTCCAAACATTGATTATGCAAGAATGGGTTGCCATCAGTCAGGATGTGGCCCAGAAGTTAATTGACAGCATGCCAGGGCAGATTGCAGATTGTCTTGAAAAAGAAGGGTCAACACTGCAAATATTGCATCAACTTCATGTAATTGTCATGTATTTGTTGTCAATAAAAGCCTTTGACACTTATGAAATGTTTGTAATTGTACCTCATTATTCCATGGTAACATCTGACAAAAATATCTAAAGACACTGAGGCAGCAAGCTTTGTGGAAATTAATATTTGTGTCATTCTCAAAACCTTTGGCCACGACTGTACACGTAGTACCTGTACCGAGTCGATGTGCAGGGATATTAGGTAATTGAGGTAGATATGTACATATACTGTAGTTAGGAATAAAGTGACTAGGCAACAGAAGCAGCAGTGTATGTGATGAGTCAGAAGAGTTAGTGCAAAAAGGGTTAATGCAGATAGTTCGGGTAGCTATTGGTTAACTATTTACCTAACTATTTAGCTGTTTTATGGCTAAACTAACTATTTACCAGAGTTATGGCTTGGAGGAAGAACCTTTTCAGGGTCCTATTGTTTCCAGACTTGGTGCATCGGTACCACTTGCCGTATGGTAGCAGAGAGAACAATGGGTGCCTGGAGTCTTTATGTGTGTGTGGGCTCAATTCAGAATTGAATTGAGATTGACTGATGAATTCCAATTAAATTCTTCAATTTTAGCTAAATTGATTTCAGTGAAATGAAAATGCCTGTACTACTCAATATTAGTTGTAGTCTATACAAATATACATCTTGTACACAAAACATGAAAAATGTCAATATATACAGTACCTATCAAAAGTTTGGACACACCTATTCATTCCAGGGCTTTTCCCTATTTTTTACTATTTTCTTCATTGTAGAATAATAGTGAATACATCAAAATGATGAAATAACCATATAGAAATGCAGTAACCAGAAAATGGTTAAACAAGTCAAAATATATGTTATATTTGAGATTCTTCAAAGTAGCCAGCCTTGATGACAGCTTTCCACACTCTTGGCATTCTCTCAACCAGCTTCATGAGGTAGTCACCTGGAATGCATTTCAATTAAAAGGTGTGCCTGTTTAGAGTTGATTTGTGGAATTTATTTCCTTCTTAATGCGTTTTAGCCAATCAGTTGTGTTGTGACAAGGTAGGGTTGGTATACAAAAGATAGCCCGCATGTGTGGTTCCCACCATGAAGCATGGAGGAGGAGGTGCGATGGTGCTTTGCTGGTGACACTGTCTGTGATTTATTTAGAATTCAAGGCACACTTAACCAGCATGGCTACCACAGCATTCTGCAGCGATACGCTATCTCATCTGGTTTGAGCTTAGTGGGACTATCATTTGTTTTTCAACAGGACAATGACCCAACACACTTCCAGACTGTGTAAAGGACTATTTGACCAAGAAGGGGAGTGATGGAGATCTGCATCAGATGACCTGGCCTCCACAATCACCCAAATGTAACCAAATAGAGATGGTTTGGGATGAGTTGGACCGCCGAGTGAAGGAAAAGCAGCCAACAAGTGCTCAGCATATGTGGGAACTCCTTCAAGACTTTTGGAAAATCTTTCTTGGTGACTGCCTCATGAAGCTGGTTGAGATAATGTAAATTTTGTTCAATATGGGGAAAATACATTTCCCAGAATGCATTAGTTTACCCCTCAAGTTGAACGTAAGTCCTTCAAAAAGAAGCTAAACAAATGAAATGGTCGGTGGAAATATAATTGGCTGTTCTAAGCACTAAGGTTAAAAGAGTATATGAACATTGATTCCAGAGAAAAGTAATATATACTGAACAAAAATATAAACGCATCATGTAACAATTTCAAAGATTTTACTGAATTATAGTTCATATAAGGAAATCATTCAATTGAAATGAATTCATTATGCCATAATCTATGGATTTCACATGACTGTGACTACAGATATGTATCTGTTGTTAAAAAGGTAGGGGCGTGGTTCAGAATGCCAGTCAGTATCTGGTGTGACAACCACTTGCCTCAAGCAGAGCGACACATCTCCTTCACATAGAGTTGATCAGGCTGTTGATTGTGACTTGTGGAATGTTGTTCCACTCCGCTTCAATGGCTGTGCGAAGCTGCTGAATGTTAACGGGAACACGCTCCAGAGCATCCCAAACATGCTCAATCTCTCGATCCAGAGCATCCCAAACGTGTTCAATGGGTGACATGTCTGGTGAGTATGCAGGCCATGGAAGAACTGGGACATTTTCATCTTCCAGGAATTGTATACAGATCCTTGTGACCATGCATTATCATGCTGAAACATGAGGTGATGGCGGCGGATGAACAGCACGACGGTAGGCCTCAGGATCTCGTCACGGTATCTCTGTGCATACAAATTGCCATCGATAAAATGCAAATGTGTTCGTTGTCCATAGCTTATGGCTGCCCATACCATAACCCCACAGCCCCCATGGGGCACTCTGTTCTCAGTGTTGACATCAGCAAACCGCTCGCCCACTCGATGCCATACAAGTGGTGTGCAGTTGTGAGGCCGGTTAGACGTACTTGGACGTACTGAAATTCTCTAAAATGAAATTGGAGCCGGCTTATGTTAGAGAAATTAACATAAAATTATCTGGCAACAGCTGTGGTGGACATTCCTGCCAATTGCATGCTCCCTCAAAACCTTAGACATCTGTGGCATTGTGCTGTGTGACAAAACTGCATTTTTGGAGTGACCTTTTATTGTCCCCGGCACAAGGTGCACATGTGTAATGATCACGCTGTTTAATCAGCTTCTTGATATGCCACACCTGTCAGGTGAATCGATTTTCTTGGCAAATTTGTGCACAATATTTAAGATAAATCATATTTTTGGTCATAAAGAACATTTCAACTCGAGAAAAATGGACCAATACTTTACATTTTGCGTCTATATTCATGTTCTGTGTATTATTTGGTATCTGGAAGTGTAACCTGTCAGATTCAATAACACTCCCATGTTCTATGACAGTGGAATTTCTTTGAATTACACTGTGTTCAATTCTACTACATGTCACTCAAGCTCAAATTTCACATCCTCTGGGGTGTGGCCAATTCAATTAGAATTTCAACTCATGAGTTGATTGGGAGTCAATTCCTGAATTGAGCCCAACCCTGGTGTGTGTGATTGTGTGTGGGCCCTTTGTCTGTGTGTTGTGTGTGTGCGTGTGTGTCTGGTCCATGTGGAGGGTTTGAGAAGGAGGCTATGGATGCTATGAGAGGGTCTGAGAGCAACACAGATGGTCTGGGGTCCTCACGATGACAGCGCTGCTCATTTATAACCATCAGAGGCGGAGGGTTCACCCCTGTCCCCCAAACCCCCTACCCTGGTCCCCTAACCCCCACTGGCTGCACTCTGCCTAGCAACGCTTAACACTGAGTGGGGTCACACTGGTCCATCACACTACACTCTACAGCAGTTTTACCCAACTTTTTAAAACCGTGGCACAAAACAATTTTGAGGCACATATAAAATGTTCCTTTTAATGTATTTCGTGGTAATAACCTGGTCAATACAGCAAATCATCTATTTTCTGTGACCAACGTTTTGTGTAGATTAAATATGATTTCGTTGACCTATTTTCATAGTTCGTTACTCGTGATGATTCATTTGTGAATACTACTTTAAGAGTCTTCCAAACTCGTGAAACCGCTATGGACATTTTTAGCTCCGTCAAAATAGGTCATTGTTTTTTAAAGGTTTGGGCTAGAGGTGAGTGGTTTTTTACATTGTAAAGGTGCAAAGTCATGCTCCGTTTGTTTCTCTGGTAGAGGCTGTGGTTCAGCTAAGCCAGCTTAGACTTGCTTGTGCTAATGTTTCTCAAAGGCAAGGTATAATGATACAAATGACGTTGCTCGTGATGTGCACCACTCCTTATGCGCACCATACAAAAGTAACAACAGCCTGAGCGCACCAGACTTAAAACAATGATACAGATGTTACTTACCATCAATGGAAACCCATCAATGAGCCCCACCTGTTTTGCAAAAAACCAACATATTATTATATTTTTTTGATTTTTTTGTGTGTCACATATCAGTTTGCAAACAATTACTTATTAAATCCGAATACAAACAAGGCCTCTTTTTTTCCTATCTTGAGTAAAGGCAGTGTATCGGCTGTTGGTGGAAGAAGGTGAGGACCAAAGCGCAGCGTGGTACGTGTTCGTCATTTATTAAATAGAACTGAACACTAAATACAAAGTTAAAAAAAGACCAACCGAAACAGCTCTGTCAGGTGCAAAACACAAAACAGAAAGCAACTACCCACAAAACCCAAGTGGGCAAGAGCTACCTAAGTATGGATCTCAATCAGAGACAACGATAGACGGCTGTCCCTGATTGAGAACCATACCCGGCCAAAAATAAAGAAATACAAAAACATATAAAAAAGGAACATAGAATGCCCACCCTAGTCACACCCTGGCCTAAACAAAATAGAGAATAAAAGCCTCTCTATGGCCAGGGCGTGACAGTACACCCCCCAAAAGGAGAGGACTCCGGCCGCAAAACCTGACTCCAAAGGGGAGGGTCCGGGTGGGCCTTCCTTACAGTGGCGGCTTGGGTGCGGAACCCTCGCAGCGGGCGCCACTGTACTGAGGGGTGCCTATGGACTGAGGGCCTGCGGCTCTGGCCGATCCGGAGTGAAGGGCGGCTCTGGCGCCTCTGGACGGACGGGCGGCTCTGGCAGCTCCGGACAGGAGGGAGACTCTGGCAGCTCCGGGCTGGAGGGAGACTCTGGCAGCTCCGGGCTGGAGGGAGACTCTGGCAGCTCCGGGCTGGAGGGAGACTCTGGCAGCTCCGGGCTGGAGGGAGACTCTGGCAGCTCCGGGCTGGAGGGAGACACAGGAGACCTGGTTCTGGGAACAGGCACAGGACTCACCAGGCTGGGGAGACATACAGGCGGCCTCTTCCTTGGCCGAGGTATCGGATACACAGGGCCGTGGAGGAGCACTGGCAGTCTCGACCGCATAGCTGGCTGGATACCCCTGTAGCTCGGCAAGTGCGGAGAGTTGAAAAAGGCAGCACTGGACTATGCTGGCGAACCGGGGACACTGTGCATAGGGCTGGTGCTGTATAACCGAGTAGACGCACTGGAGACCAGACGCGCTGAGCCGGCTTCATCCCTCCTGGCTCGATGCCCATTCTAGCCCGGCCGATTTGAGGAGCTGCGATGTAACGTACCGGGCTGTGAACGTGCAATGGAGACACCGTGCGCTCCACCGCATAACACGGTGCCTGACCAGTACGACGCTCCACCAGGTAAGCACGGGGCTGCCTCTCGTGCACTTTTCCTCGAGCCAAGTCCTCGTAGCGTCGTCGCTCCGCTTTGGCTGCCTTCAGCTCCTCTTTAGGTTGACGATACTCTCCCGGCTGTGCCCATGGTCCCTTAACGTCCAAGATTTCCTCCCATGTCCAGGAGTCCATTCTTCCACGCTGCTTGGTCCTTTGGTGGTGGTTAGTTCTGTAACGGCCATTGGTGGAAGAAGGTGAGGACCAAAGTGCAGCGTGCTACGTTTTTAGTCATTTATTAAATAGAACTAAACACTAAATACAAAGTAACAAAAAGAACAACCGAAACAGCTCCGTCAGGTGCAAAACACAAAACAGAAAGCAATTACCCACAAAACCCAAGTGGGCAAGAGCTACCTAAGTATGGGTTCTCAATCAGAGACAACGATAGACAGCTGTCCCTGATTGAGAACCATACCCGGCCAAAAACAAAGAAATACAAAACCATAGAAAAAGGAACAAAGAATGCCCACCCTAGTCACACCCTGGCCAGACCAAAATAGATAATAAAAGCCTCTCCAGGGTGTGACAGGCAGCTCCAGAATATACAGGGAGAGCTCAAAAATTCAAGCCCTTTGAGTGACGCCATAGAGTTACATTAGAAGTGCCCACCCAAGAAGGCTCAAAGTCATTGGTCATAGATAAAATTACGTCAAATCACGTTATATCTACCGTAGCTTTGATGGTCAACATCATACTTTCCAAATCTTAGCTAGCAAGCTAGCAGTCAACATCATGAATCAAGTCGACAATCTACTGGCAAATCCTTTTCAATCCTTGTCGTATGCAAATTCAACAATGAGTGGGTTGGAAGGAATCAGTAGCTAACTGCAAGCATTGCAAAGCAATCACTAGCCTGCTATTCAGTGGAGTTGGTGTTTGGTCCAAGTCTGGGTTTAATGGTCTCTTTTTTCCAAGCTATAAAGGATAAACATTCAACATTGGCCATGCTCTCAAACCAGCATGACTTCTGCAGCATTCAAAAGAACTGGAAACTTGGAACTGTGAAATCGCAGACATCAGTGTATTCAAGACAACTGGGAATTCAGAAAAAAACGAGCTCCAATTGGGAAAATATGTTTTGAACCTCGGAATTCCAAGTTGGGAACTCCGGCCTCTTTCTAGAGTTCTGACTTGAAGATCACGGACATTCCCAGTTGTCTTGAAAGCACCATAAATCCAGAGAATGACAGACTTTGATGACAAAGTTTGATGACAAAATTTGACCACAAAGGGCCGCAGCGCCACCTTCCTGTTCAAGTGATTTCAAAAATATATTGTATGCTGCTGCAGGAATTATGTAATATGCCAGGGAGATATGCATACTGCAGCTAAGTAAGTAATACTGAGTCTATGTTGTGTAGTTAGCTGTTAGTAGCCCATGTGCCTCACCCTAATGATTTGTTAACTTTCCCCCCTCACAATATTGCCTACTATTCTGACTTTGTAGAGCACATGTAGCCTGTTTTAGAGAAATGTCATCATCAAATATTAGAGCTTTCATTGTCTGCTTATATGCCCCTTCTATTTATCTTACGGTTCTGACTTGGTGTACAGGGAAAAACTGTAAGAACAGCCCGTGTTCTGAATTCTATCGCTATACATTTCAAAAGTGCTGAACAAATAGTTATATGGACTACAGTGTCTTGCAAAAGTATTCGGCCCCCTTGAACTTTGCGACCTTTTGCCACATTTCAGGCTTCAAACATAAAGATATAAAACTGTATTTTTTTGTGAAGAATCAACAACAAGTGGGACACAATCATGAAGTGGAACGACATTTATTGGATATTTCAAACTTTTTTAACAAATCAAAAACTGACAAATTGGGCGTGCAAAATTATTCAGCCCCCTTAAGTTAATACTTTGTAGCGCCACCTTTTTCTGCGATTACAGCTGTAAGTCGCTTGGGGTATGTCTCTATCAGTTTTGCACATCGAGAGACTGACATTTTTTCCCATTCCTCCTTGCAAAACAGTTCGAGCTCAGTGAGGTTGGATGGAGAGCATTTGTGAACAGCAGTTTTCAGTTCTTTCCACAGATTCTCGATTGGATTCAGGTCTGGACTTTGACTTGGCCATTCTAACACCTGGATATGTTTATTTTTGAACCATTCCATTGTAGATTTTGCTTTATGTTTTGGATCATTGTCTTGTTGGAAGACAAATCTCCGTCCCAGTCTCAGGTCTTTTGCAGACTCCATCAGGTTTTCTTCCAGAATGGTCCTGTATTTGGCTCCATCCATCTTCCCATCAATTTTAACCATCTTCCCTGTCCCTGCTGAAGAAAAGCAGGCCCAAACCATGATGCTGCCACCACCATGTTTGACAGTGGGAATGGTGTGTTCAGGGTGATGAGCTGTGTTGCTTTTACGCCAAACATAACGTTTTGCATTGTTGCCAAAAAGTTCAATTTTGGTTTCATCTGACCAGAGCACCTTCTTCCACATGTTTGGTGTGTCTCCCAGGTGGCTTGTGGCAAACTTTAAACAACACTTTTTATGGATATCTTTAAGAAATGGCTTTCTTCTTGCCACTCTTCCATAAAGGCCAGATTTGTGCAATGTACAACTGATTGTTGTCCTATGGACAGAGTCTCCCACCTCAGCTGTAGATCTCTGCAGTTCATCCAGAGTGATCATGGGCCTCTTGGCTGCATCTCTGATCAGTCTTCTCCTTGTATGAGCTGAAAGTTTAGAGGGACGGCCAGGTCTTGGTAGATTTGCAGTGGTCTGATACTCCTTCCATTTCAATATTATCGCTTGCACAGTGCTCCTTGGGATGTTTAAAGCTTGGGAAATATTTTTGTAATCAAATCCGGCTTTAAACTTCTTCACAACAGTATCTCGGACCTGCCTGGTGTGTTCCTTGTTCTTTATGATGCTCTCTGCGCTCTTAACGGACTTCTGAGACTATCACAGTGCAGGTGCATTTATACGGAGACTTGATTACACACAGGTGGATTGTATTTATCATCATTAGTCATTTAGGTCAACATTGGATCATTCAGAGATCCTCACTGAACTTCTGGAGAGCGTTTGCTGCACTGAAAGTAAAGAGGCTGAATCATTTTGCACGCCCAATTTTTCAGTTTTTGAGATGTTAAAAAAGTTTGAAATATCCAATAAATGTCGTTCCACTTCATGATTGTGTCCCACTTGTTGTTGATTCTTCACAACAAAATTAAGTTTTATATATTTATTTATGAAGCCTGAAATGTGGCAAAAGGTCACGAAGTTCAAGGGGGCCGAATACTTTCGCAAGGCACTGCACGTCCATCCTAGCTCGCTCATTAATGTCTTAATCAAAGTTACGTATTGCCTTTTATCCGCTCGTCGTCCCCTTATGCCATAGTTTGTACATCTCAATTGTCAGTAGAAACCACATTTGTTTAAGCAAGTCAGCCATATTAGCTATGCTTTTTTAAATGGTAGTAAATGAGGCTGCCAGACAAGGCTCTGCTGATTGCCAGGTGTAGCACAGCACTGGTACGGTGTTGGGACTGCTCTTGGGACTCTGCTGTTGGGACAGCTTTATGTAGGGACTAAAAGTTTGTGGGCATCGCTTGTCACCCTTATAATGCAATTAATGTATTGTTTAGTGTTGTGTTGTGTAGTGGCTTTGCTGTCATGCATCAAACATGTTATGGGGAGTTTGCCCCACCAAGATTTATATTCTAAAATTGCCATTGCTTACCATGTGTATCATTCAATGATTTATCAGAGCGGCTCTGGTGCTTCCAAGTCAAAATTCTGTGTGCATTCCACAGGTCATGTTTATAAGTGAGTGTTCAAAAATATAATTAAGGTGTCACCCTTGCTGCTGTGCTTTTCACTGGTTGAAAATCACAGCATCAAGGGCCAGTCTGCTGTCTCACCTGGGATTAGTCTTAAATGGCACGCTATTCCCTATGGGCCTAGGTGAAAAGTAGTGCACTATAAAGGGGACAGGGTGTAATTTGGGTAGCAGTTCTAAATAGGGCTATGTGTGCTCTACAGGTTAGAGTCAATGTCTATGTGTCTGGGTGTATTAGAGCTGATATAAGCATCACAATCAAACATCGTTATCTGCAACATCACCTTGTTCTTGTATGATTAATCCATTAATCCATGTCCTTCATCTGAGTTTCAGATGCAATAGTTGAAAAAGGATATTTCTTGAGTCTAACCCCTCTCTAAAATCACAGATTTGACCCTTTGTTCTGAATACCAAATTGTTATCCTGAAGTCGTCTATTTTATCATTAACATTTCTATTTTGAATGAATCTGTGACGATTGGTTTCAGATTACCATCCACATTCCCCTAGTCAGGGGACTCAACAAGCTGTCATCCAGCCAGCCTGGTCCTACCCTCCATCCTCAGCCACCAGTGTGAATCAAAGACAAGGCTGAGATGATCTCCTTCTGCTGTGTTCTTTGGGCCCTGTTTAGCATAGGTCCCCACCCCAGGGCCTTTGGGCACAGCTCCATGGCGCTGATGGTGACTGACTAGGGGCTGACTGGGGGAATGCAGGGTTAGCTCAAAGCCTTGCTACTCAATGCTTTCTATTGGATTCAAATTCTCTTTAATGGGCTGTAAAGAGCAGATGCCGTATGGCACAGTTCACCTGGGAAAATCACAATCTGTGCTCACTGGGACCTGACACACACGTGTGCACACGCACACACACACACGCACGCACGCACACACACACGCGCGCACGCACGCACGCACGCACGCACGCACGCACGCACGCACGCACGCACACACACACACACACACACACACACACACACACACACACACACACACACACACACACACACACAAAATACAGACCGGCTTTCTGCTGTCTCAGTACTATTGTTCGCAGGGCTGAATGGAGCCTGGAACGTGGTCAGTCACGGCTCCATTAAGGAATGGTGTGTGTTTGGGGGAAGGGGGGTGTTTCTCTGTCTGTTTGTGTGTTTTTTCACCCCTTAAAGAAGCATATCACTTTCTACCCACTCTTTTAAAAGTCTTTCTCCATCTCTTTTCTCAACCTCTCCTCACTCATTTCTCAATGCTTCCACCCCCTTCTTGCTCCCCCCTCGATCTCTCTCTCTCTCTCTCTTTTCTCTCTCTCTCTCTCTCTTTCTGTTTCTCTCTCGCTCTCTCTCTCTCTCCGTGGCCAGCTGCAGAGTGCTTTAACAGGCATGGAGTGTGGTGTTGGCTGCTCTATCAGAAGAGGGTGTGGACGTGACCAACGTGGGACTCCGTCTCTTCCTCTGGGCTGAAAGACCTCAGCCTGGAGCCTGGTCCCTCAGACACACACAGAAAAGGACATGCTTTTGTTTACGCTTAATGGGAGTTACGGATGCTGCCCATTCACTCTCTTCTCTGTCTGTTTCTCTTTCCCTCCCTCTCTCCCTTTTCTCTCTCTGTCTCTCTGTATTCTTAGATCAACCTGAGAAGTGTGATCACTTAAGCATTGTCTGGTAAATCCCAGTGCATGTTTGATCTTTCACTCACCTGTGAGCTAATGATCCACGTCCAATGTCCCGCCCCCCGCCACCCTATTCAAGGGCTTTATTGGCATGGGGAACATATTTCAACATTGCCAAAGCAAGTGAAGTAGATACACAATAGTGAAATAAACAATACAAATTTCAATGAAATCGAAAATCCAATCATTTTTGATTTGTCACGTGCCAAATACAACCTTACAGTGAAATGCTTACTTACAAGCCCTTAACCAACATTGCAGTTTAATAAAGAAAATACCTAAAAAAAAGTAAGAGATAAGAATAACAAATAATTAATAAGCAGCAGTAAATAACAATAGCAGGGCTATATACAGGGGGTACCGGTACAGAGTGCTATGTGTCAATGTGCAGGGGCACCGGTGTCAAGGTAATTGAGGTAATTATGTACATGCAGGTAGAGTTATTAAAGTGTATATGCATAGATACTAACAGAGAGTAAACACAGTGTAGTGGGGGGAAGGGGGGCAATGCAAATAGTCTGGGTAGCCATTTGATTTGTTCAGGAGTCATATTGCTTGGGGGTAGAAGCTGTTTAGAAGCCTGTTGGACCTAGTCTTGGCACTCGGGTACTGCTTGCTGTGTGGTAGCAGAGAGAACAGTCTATGACTAGGGTGGCTGGAGTCTTTGAACATTTCAGAGGTCCTGGATGGCAGGAAGCTTGGCCCCGGTGATGTACTGGGCCGTACGCATTACCCTTTGTAGTGCCTTGCGGTCAGAGGCCGGGCAGTTGCCATACCAGGCAGTGATGCAACCAGTCAGGACGCTCTCGATGTTGCAGCTGTAGAAAATTTTGAGGATCTCAGGACCCATGCTAAATCTTTTTAGTTTCCTGAGGGGGAATAGGCTTTGTCGTGCCCTCTTGACGACTGTCTTGGTGTGTTTGGACAATTCAAGTTTGTTGGTGATGTGGATGCCAAGGAACTTGAAGCTCTCAACCTGATCCACTACAGCCCCATTGATGAGAATGGGGGCGTACTCGTTGCTCCTTTTCCTGTAGTCCACAATCATCTCCTTTTATCTTGATCACGTTGAGGGAGAGGTTGTTGTCCTTGCAGCACATGGTCAGGTCGCTGACCTCCTCCCTATAGGCTGTGTCATTGTTGTCGGTGATCACTGTTGTGTCATCAGCAAACTTAATGATGGTGTTGGAGTCGTGCCTGACTGTGCAGTCATGAGGGAACAGTAAAGTAAAGGGGACTGAGCATGGACCCCTGAGGAGCCTCCGTGCTGAGGATCAATGTGGTGGATGTGTTGTTACCTACACTTACCACCTGGGGCAGCCAGTCAGGAAGTCCAGGATCCAGTTGCAGAGGGAAGTGTTTAGTCCCAGGGTCCTTAGCTTAGTGATGAGCTGTGAAGGCAGTATCAAATCCAATCAAATGTATTTATATTGCCCTTCTTACATCAGCTAATATCTCAAAGAGCTGTACAGAAACCCAGCCTAAAACCCCAAACAGCAAGCAATGCAGATGTAGAAGCACGGTGGCTAGGAAAAACTCCCTAGAAAGGCCAAAACCTAGGAAGAAACCGAGAGGGAACCAGGCTATGAGGGGTGGCAAGTCCTCTTCTGGTTGTGCCAGGTGGAGATTATAACAGAACATGGCCAAGATGTTCTAATGTTCATAAATGACCAGCATGGTCAAATAATAATACTCACAGTAGTTGTCGAGGGTGCAACAGGTCAGCACCTCAGGAGTAAACGTCAGTTTACTTTTCATAACTGATCACTGAGAGTATCTCTATCGCTCCTGCTGTCTCTAGAGAGTTGAAAACAGTTGGTCTGGGACAGGTAGCACATCCGGTGAACAGGTCAGGGTTCCATAGCCGCAGGCAGAACAGTTGAAACTGCAGCACTGCTAGGTGGACTGGGGACAGCAAGGAGTCATCATGCCTGGTAGTCCTGAGGCATGGCCCTAGGGCTCAGGTCCTCAGAGAGAGAGCAAGAAAGAAGAGAGAATTAGAGCATACTAAAATTCACACAGAACACCGGATAAGACAGGAGAAATACTCCAGATATAACAGACTGACCGTAGCCCCCCGACACAAACCATTACAGCATAAATATTGGAGGCTGAGACAGGAGGGGTCAGGAGACACTGTGTCCCCATCCGATGATACCACCGGACAGGGCCAAACAGGCAGGATATAACCCCACCCACTTTGCAAGCCCTGCGACATCCGCCGAGCGTCAGAGCCAGTCTAGTACGATTCGATCTTAGTCCTGTATTGACACTTTGCCTTTTTGATGGTAAGTCGGAGGGCATAGCGTGATTTTGTATACACTTCCGGGTTAGAGTCCCGCTCCTTGAAAGTGGCAGCTCTACCCTTTAGCTCAATGTGAATGTTGCCTGTAATCCATGACTTCTGGTTGGGGTATGTACGTACAGTCACTGTGGGGACGACATCCTCGATGCACTTATTGATAAAGCCAGTGACTGATGTGGTGTACTCCTCAATGCCATCAAAACATATTCCAGTCTGTGCTAGCAAAACAGTCCTGTAGTTTAGCATCTATTTCATCTGACCAATTTTTTACAGACCGAGTCACTGGTGCTTCCTGCTGTAATTTTTGCTTGTAAGCAGGAGTCAGGAGGATACAGTTATGGTCAGATTTGCCAAATGGAGGGCGAGGGAGAGCTTTGTATGCATCTCTGTGTGTGGAGTAAAGGTGGTCTAGAATGTTATTCCCTCTGGTTGCACATTTAACATCCTGATAGAAATTAGGTCAAACTGATTTAAGTTTCCCTGCATTAAAGTCACCGGCCACTAGGAGCGCCGCCTCTGTATGAGCGTTTTCCTGTTTGCTTATGGCGGAATACAGCTAATTGATTGTGGTTTTAGTGCCAGTCTTGGTCTGTGGTGGTATGGAGACAACTATGAAAAATACTGATAAACTCTCGAGATAGATAGTGTGGTCTTCAGCTTATCATAAAATACTCTACCTCAGATGAGCAAAGCTTTGAGACTTCCTTAGATATCGTGCACCAGCTATTGTTCACAAATATGCATAGGCCCCCGCCCCGTGTCTTACCAGAGACTGCTGTTCTGTCATGCCAATAGAGTGCATAACCCGCCAGCTGTATGTTCTTAATGTCATCGTTCAGCCACGACTCGGTGAAACATAAGATATTACAATTTTTAATGTCCCGTTGGTAGGATATACGTGCATTCAGTTCGTCCCATTTATTTTCCAGTGATTAAACGTTAGCTTGCAGAACGGAAGGCAAGGGTAGAATAGCCACACGTTGCCTGATCCTCACAAGGCACCCTGATCTTTTTCCGCAAAACCTACATTTCCTTTCCCAGCAAATCACGGGGATCTGGGCCTGGTCGGGTGTCTGTAGTATATACCTCACGTCCGACTCATTGATGAAGAACTCCTTGTCGAATTTGAGGTGAATAATCCCAGTTCTGATTTCCAGAAGCTCTTTCAGGTCTTAAGAGAAGGTAGCAGCAACATTATGTTCAAAACAAGTTACGAACTACCCGAAAAACAAAACAAATTAGCATGGTTGGTTAAGAGCCGATAAGACGGCAGCCCCCCCCTCCAGCGCCATCACATCACATTACACTCACAAAAGTTCCAAAAGAATACAAATATTTCAAATGTCATATTATGTGCAAATAGATAAGGTACAGGGGAAATACATAAACATAAATATGGATTGTATTTACAATGTTGATTGTTCATCACTGGTTGCCTTTTTCTCGTGGCAACAGGTCGAAATCTTGCTGCTGTGATGGCACACTGTGCTATTTCACCCAGTGGACATGGGAGTTTTTCAAAATTGGGTTCGTTTTTTAATTCTTTGTGGATCTGTGTAATCTGTGGGAAATATGTGTCTCTAATATGGACAGATATTTTGCAGGAGGTTAGGAAGTGCAGCTCAGTTTCCACCTCATTTGATGGGCAGTGTGCACATAGCCTGTCTTTTCTTCAGAGCCAGGTCTTCCTATGGCAGCGTTTCTCAATGGCAAGGCTATGCTCACTGAGTCTGTACATTGTCAAAGCTTACCCTCTACAGGATTCCCCCCCCCCCCACCCCCCCCCCGCCAGACGCCTTAGCTAATGTGTGCATGATGTTATAAGTAACAAGAACATTACTCAGGACATAGACATATCCGATATGGGCAGAAAGCTTCAATTCTTGTTAATCTAACGACACTGTCCAATTTACAGCAGCTATTACAGTGAAAGAATACTATGCTATTGTTTGAGGAGAGTGTAGCTATGAATTTGAAAATGTATCAATAAACCAATTGGGGACATTTGGGAGGATTTGTTACCAATTTTTTAACAGTAATGCAATGGTTCATTGGATCAGTCTAAAACTGTGCACATACACTCATACACAAAATCTAAATTACGTCTAGAGTCTTAAGTCATATAATGGCCTTTCTCTTGAATTTCAAAGATGATGGAACAACATTTTTATTATCTTTTACCAGATCTAATGTGTTATATTCTCCTTCATTAATTTCACATTTCCACAAACTTCAAAGTGTTTCATTTCAAATGGTATCAAGAATATCCATATCCTTACTTCAGGTCCTGAGCTACAGGCAGTTAGATTTGGGAATGTCATTTTAGGCAAAAATAAGTTTGTGTCAGTCACAGTAGTCAGGTATTCTGCCACTGTATACTCTCTGTTTAGGGCCAAATAGCATTCCAGTTTGCTCAGTTTTTTTGTTAATTATTTCCAATGTCAGAAAGAATTGTCTTTTTGTTTTCTCATGATTTGGCTGGGTCTAATTATGTTGCTGTCCTGGGGCTCCGTGGATTCCGTTTGTGTTTGTGAACAGAGCCCCAGGAACAGCTTGCTTAGGGGAATCTTCTCCAGGTTCATCTCTCTGTAGGTGATGGCTTTGTTATGGAAGGTTTGGGAATCACTTCCTTTTAGGTGGTTGTAGAATTTAACAGTTATTTTCTGGATTATGATAATTAGCAGGTATCGGCCTAATTCTGCTCTGCATGCATTATTTGGTGTTCCCACTTTGTAAACAATGGATATTTTTGCAGAATTCTGCATGCGGAGTCTCAATTTTGTGTTTGTCCCATTTTGTGAATTCTTGGTTGGTGAGCGGACCCCAGACCTCACAATCATAAAAGGCAATGGGTTATATAACTGATTAAAGTATTTTTAGGCAGATCCTAATTGGTATGTCAAATTTTATGTTCCTTTTGATGGCGTAGAAGGCTCTTCTTGCCATGTCTCTCAGCTCTTTCACAGCTATGTGGAAGTTACCTTTGGCGCTGATGGCTAGGCCGAGGTAAGTATCGGTTCTTGTGTGCTCTAGGGCAACGGTGTCTAGATGGAAAGGCAACTGGACCTTTTTTGGAACACCATTATTTTTGAATTACTGAGATTTACTGTCAGGCCCAGGTCTGACAGAATCTCTGCAGAAGGTGCTGCTGTAGGCCCTCCTTGGTTGGGGACAGAAGCACCAGATAATCAGCAAACAGTAGACATTTGACTTCAGATTCTAGTAAGGTGAGGCCGGGTGCTACAGGCTGTTCTAGTGCCCTTGCCAATTCGTTGATATATATGTTGAAGAGGATGGGTCTTAAGCTGCATCCCTGTCTCACACCACGGCCCTGTGGGAAGAAATGTGTCTTTTTTTGCCAATTTTTACTACACACTTCTTGTTTGTGTACATGGATTTTATAATGTTGTGTGTTTTTCCCCCAACACCACTTTCCATCAATTTGAATAGCTCTCTCTCTCACACACTCCCTGTTTATCTCTCAGTTTGTCTCACTCTCATTCTCTCTTTAGTTTTCTACCTCCTTTCTCACATGCAGGCCACTGATCCACACCACTGAACACCAGTGATCTGAGCCCTGGGTGTAGAGTGGAGTGGAAGGGCCCCTGACGCCCCTATTGGCCCTCTGAGGGAGGGAGGCGAGAGGAGGGCCGGGGCGTCCTCTTTTGACAGCCCAACACAGAGAGGTTGCTGGTGACCAGGAGGCCATAGAGGGGGCCGAGCCTCCTGCTTTAGAGAGCACCACACCCCTTCTTCAATACACCCCGTCCCCGGCCCTTGTCCCCCCTCAAGAGAGGGTGTGTTTGGGGGAGAGGCCGGCGAGAAGAGGCAGGGCATGGGACAAAAGGCTGGTCCTCAGGCCAGCACTGTTCTGCATGGTAGCGGCCTTATTCTTCTCCTCTTTTTGCCTTTTCTTTTCTTCTCTGGCTGGTATTGTGGGGCTGAGTTGGAGGCTGGGGGGGTTGATATGATGGATGGGGCTGGGAGATGGAGGGATAGAGGGATGAAGGGTTTGGGAGCGAGGAGGTTTTGGGCGGGTGGGTGGCGCAATGTCATGCTCACTGTCTGAGAGGAACGTGCGAGGCGTGGGGCTGCCCTGGAGGGTGGGCGGGTCATTTCGGGGTGAGGGAGGTGAGGATGGGGGAGAAGTGTTACGTGTGGGGTGTAGAGAGGGGGGAACTGTATGTTTGGATAAGGGTGTGGGGGGGGGGGGGGTTGCCTCAGAGGAACATGCAAGCCATTGTGCTGCCCTGCAGGAGTGGACGGGTGGAAGGGAAGGATTGAGGGATTGATGGAGAGGGGATATGTATGGGTGCGTCAGGGAGTTGAACTGGGGTATATGTGACAGTGTATTGGAAGTACGTGTTGGGATGTTGGGAGTGAAAAAGGGGGTACGTGTTGTGTGCAAGGGAGTGTGTGGGTTGAAGAAGTGGTACTTATGTGAGTGATGTAGAGGGGATCCAGCATGACGATGTGGTGGAGGATGTGAGACAATGGCTCAGACCCATCCTAGTCTAGTGTTTCACATCCAGGCTCTCTGCATAAATATGTCTGTTAGAGAGCCACAAGAGCTGGAATGTTAACATGGAAAGGATGGTGTTTGGGCATATACTGTATATTCTAAAATATTGCCCTTGCACTTCGGGCCATAAGAACTATTGATGATACTTCAATCGGGGGCACAACTTTAACTGGGGACACCCCCCCACATTATGAAATTGCATTTTGTCCCTCCCAGTTTTGTCATTTAAATGTGATACAAAACAAGGTAACGGTGTGCTTTAGGACCATGCGGATGCCTCCGAGTGGTCGGGTAGGCTGTTTGGAGTGTTTATCTGACTGGATAAAAATATAAAAATAATAATAATAGTAGATATGTCCCCCTCACATCTAAAAACCAAAGTTACGCCCCTGCTTCAATGAAAATGCACAACTTGCTCAGGGTATACACAAGTAGAAATCTGGAAACCTCCAAACTACATTGATGAACTGATGGCTAGTCCCTTACAAGTGTGTGTGTGTGTGTGTGTGTGTGTGTGTGTGTGTGTGTGTGTGTGTGTGTGTGTGTGTGTGTGTGTGTGTGTGTGTGTGTGTGTGTGTGTGTGTGTGTGTGTGTGTGTGTGTGTGTGTGTGTGTGTGTGTGTGTGTGTGTGTGTGTGTGTGTGTGTGTGAGCGTGAGAGTGAGAGTGAGAGTGGGAGTGAGAGTGAGAGAAGTGGGTGCCTTGTGGGGCGTGTTGGGTCCAGGCCACCATCTTTCATCACAGACAGGATAGAACCACGGCTGGGATAACAAGAGTTCATAATAATAATTATCATAATCTTGTCTACCACCAACACTACACAGTTCTACACATACCTTTACACTCTGCAAAAATCCATTCTTCATCTGGTCAGACAATAACTCCCTCTTCTCTCTCTCTCTCTATTTATTTTTCACTCTGTCACCTCTTCTGTCCCAAGCCGTGACCTCTCTGCACCTTGCACTGTGGAATTTCCACACACAACCAATCAATGGCTGACTCCCCCTTTCCAACCCTCTCAGCCTCTCTCCACCTTGTGATGAGGAATTCACTGGTCCTTAGGGACATACAAATAGCCACTCTCCCCAGGACTGTCCCAAAATTCTCTCCCCCTATGTCAAAGCCTTCTCAGCCCCAATTGACACCTATCCCTCCCTAAAACAAAGATTGACCGTGGCGAGTGCATTCCATCCCTACAGCAGTCTATCAGGCCAGCCGGGGGGCTTTGTTTCTCACACAGACCACCCGCTGTAAGACAGCCACCAAACGCCACACTCCCACTACCCAGAGACAGCTAACTTAACTCCCTGCACATCCCGGACAGAAAGGGAAACAAGGACAAACGCCAATCTTCCGCCCGTCAGAAATCTGTCAGGGCTTGGCAACGCACTGTTTGCTGCCCAGGAGAAATGAAGCTTCAGGATTTGGCAACCTGCTGGCTAAAGCAGGACCATCCAGGCTGGTGGTTGTCACCCAGTGCCCAGAGAGAGAGACATCGGCAGTGGGCTACGTGGGGACAAAGGTGGCCTGCCCTGGGGATTAGCTATTAGAATGCTGGTGTGTGTGTTTAGGCCTGGTCTGAATGGGGGGGACAAGAGCCAAGGACCCGGGCTATTCTTAAGCAGGGAAGTATTTCTGTTTCAGCTGCTAATGCTTCCTCCTGACTTATACATACATGCATATATATGAGAGGAGTCTGATTATCTATCGGTATGTGGATTTTTGTGCTGCGCTGACGGTTGGGTTTTTAGGAATAACATTTTCTCATACAGGAAATACGATATATGAATTAATTACTGTATTTGAATTGTATGTATGAAATACTTTTAAAACAAATAGCAAAGGCTTGATGAGGAGCGACACCTGCAATGTGTGGTTGGCATGTGAATGAAGAAGGGAGGTAGCAGAAGACAGTACATTTGTTGTAGGCCTCTTCTTCCTTCAGTGTAGTGGGTCTTGTACTAAGCTAGCATATTAAATTGTTTTAAGATGGTCTTACCATGGATAATTTAGCTATTTCATTTGGAATTGTAGGACACCTTTAGGTATCAAAAAACATATAAAACAAATATTTGATAAAATATAGAATTTGGCCTTTACTATTATAGCCCATAGCAACACATTGAATAACACAATTAAAAGTGGCAAAAAAGGCTATCAAAAAAATGAATCATAGGTAATAAGGTTTTGAAGTGTCTGTCCTAAATCTAGGAGATTTAAGAAAGCTCATAAAATAAATATACATGTATTTTTTTTGGGACACATATTTAACCCTTATTTTTATAAGGGACCAAGCTACCTCCATACTTCCATTAGTTTGTATGGGTTACCTTTTCCTGACACACTTGTGGAGAACACCATTGTCTCCATCAGAGTCTCCCCATTCCATAGAGTGGTCATTCCATAGGCCAAACTGTTCAGACGCTACAAATTATTTCGGGAGAAGACATATTTTCGGGGCTTCTCATGGACTGACAAACACCTCTGTAGCTCGGCCACCTTCCACTGCAGATGTGGAAGGGCAACATACTATAGGTGTCGGCGAATGTGGTAGATTGAGACGCAGCCCATGCAAAAAAACCTGATAGGCTTATCTGTAGCTTAAATTTACAGATTTCAATGGATTTTTTAAAATTCTGTTACTTTAATTGACGGACGGGTGCATCAACAGATTCTTAAGGATTTTAAAAGACTGGAAAAGAAACAGACTGCTTGATCCATCTTTCTTTCTGTCTGTGTGTATTTCTCTGTGTGCGTTTTCACTTATTTGGGTGCGTGTGTGTCTGTGTGTGAACATGTGATTTAACGCACATGATGTGTGTAATCATAAAATTGGTGTGTGTGTGTGTGCGTGTGTGTGTGTGTACGTACTGAGGCATGCTGGATAGTGGCTGAGCTTAATGCTGGTGTGTGTCCGTGTGTGACTTTCTGCGTGTACTCTGTGTGTGATTGAGCTTGTGATTTTGTGATTGTGGTATGTGTGTGCACACCCTCGCTGGCCGGTGGCTGATAATAACACAAGAGACTGTGTGTGTTTGTGGACATCTTAGCGTTGGGCTTTCCCACCGTGCTCAGTGCGTCTGGGCTCTGTGTGTTTTGGGGTTGCACGCGTGACTCCGCCAGCTGTTCTATTCTCCCCTCGCTCCACCCCCCCCCACCCCCTCCCTCTGAGGCCTGTTCTTCATCTGATAAGGGTCCAGCTCGCCAAGCCCTCAGCAGAGCCCCTCAGAGCGGCTCCACACTAACAATACGCCCGCCTTCCATCTCCCGCCCCTCCACAATCACTACATTTACATGAGAAAACACAGTCTAATCTCCAGTTCACTGGAGCTATGGCAGAGCAGCCCAGTAGCAGAGTGTGTGTGTGAGCGCAAGTGGCTGTGATTGAGAGTGTAAGAGAGTGGGAAGGAAATGAAAAGCTTGTGGTACACTCAGTGCTCCATTGACATTTCACAGAGATACGCTTTTTTTGTGAGAAATCTTCGAAAAATAACAGGAATTTCACATGAATATGAAAAGTGTAGACTAAAATATGAAAGTACTACATGTCATGTCTCAAAAATGATACCAACTTACCTCTATATAATTTAATGTCCTGCGGATTCAAGAAGAAAGACGACGAGTTCAACGTTGAGCCTGTCAATTAGTCTTAATTCTCCCACAGCAACCAGCCTAGCTGAAGCAATGCTATTTTCCCAATTTTTTTCTCTGGCCTCCATTGATTTAGTCACCCTAATTTTGGCCATCCTTCAAAGGTAAAAACGCCAATAACTTTAAAATGGATTATGATAGAGACATGTTTGGACCATTGGTAAAATATGCCTTTTTGATTGGACACCTTACAGTATACTCATTCAGTTATAGTAATGCTGTATAGGCCTACTTCAGAATGGCCATAATTATTACAAGAGGCAATGTGGAATCATGGGATGTAACTATAAGAGTCTGTAATGACTCTACGTTGCATGTTTTAAAACATTTGAAAGGAAATGTGGCACCAACCAGCTGCATCACACGTGTAGTGCATCCAACAGCCACAGGCGGTGGTAATGTAACACAAATGAGAGTCCCAAGAGAGAGAAATCCCTTGCCCCTTAGCTATATACCCTGCCAACTTATTATAGCATGTGCATCATCACACTACCACCATCAACACCACAATTAGCACTTAAAAAGTAATGTATGAAGTGATATATATATATATATATATATATATATATATATATATATATATATATATATATATATATATATATATATATATATATATATTATTTTATTTAATGACCCCTCTGGGCCATTAAATCAGTGTTATGGGCTTGCTCTCATTCCCTTGGGGACCCAGTGGTCATCATCTTCATATACCGCGGGCCACACTAAATCAACACTTCACCTGTGTCTTTGTCTGTGTGTCGCCACGCCGTCTCTTCCTGGGTAGCTATTGGCTGTCCTCTCTCCTCCACACCAGCTGTCTGGTAGGCCTGGTCTGCCTAACCCTGAACTACAGATTAATTACGAGGTCCTAGCAGAGTTGGAGACACAGGAGAGAGAGAGCAATCCTTTAATTAAGGCTTGTGAGGATGGGTTGGGACTATGCAAACAGGGTCCCCCACCTCCGTGTTTGGGTAGAGAGGAGAGAGGGGCCGAGGCAGACAAAGGGGTAGACAGAGGGAGAAAGGGGAGAGGGGGACAGAAAGGGATGAGAGGGTAGAGAAGGGGAGAGAGTCGGGGAGATGGAAGATTAGGGACAGCCTGATTCAGAGATGTTATGATGCTATCTGAACCAAGGAGAAAAAGTCTGATCACTTTTGTCAGTGACTATATGAGAGTCAATTGAGCAAATACTTTTTTACTGGGTTGAATAATGCTCTTATAGTTTTTCTGTTGTGTCCTAATTTTTAAAAATGTAACCTTTATTTAATGAGGCACGTCAGTTAAGAACAAATGTTTATTTACAGTGACGCCTACCCCAGACAAAACCATATGGGACTCCCAATCACAGCCAGATGTTATGCATCCAGGATTTGAACCAGGGACTGCAGTGATGCCTCTTTCCCTGAGATGCAGTGCCTTAGACCAGTGCGCCACTCAGGAGTCCTAATGTGATGGGGTGAGGAAGGTGAGGGGTCTGAGCATTCAAACAATACACCACTAAGAATGGGTGACTGGCCCAAAGGCAATATACCTTTTCACTATGACTAAATTCAAACCCTTGACAAATATTCAATTTTTACTAGTTGTGCCCTGATATCAATCAAAGCACAGACATACTAACACTGAAAAGAAAGAATCAAATACTTGATCATATTTTTAGATTAACAAGAGTTGTATGAAGTAAGCATTCATCTCATGCATGTCCAGCCTAATGAAAGATATAGCCTATAGGGAGAGTTAGCATAACCCTGCCCGCACAACAGACATACACTGTAGCAAAGATGGTGTATTATATTGACAAGATATTCAAGTGACCTCTCTAACATAAATGTCCTCAAAGGTGGAAGGTTGGCAAGAGGAGGCCAGGTAAAGGGGGGTAACTAGTCAGTTGTATAACAATGCATTTGACTGAAATGTGCCTTCTGCTTTTAACCCAACCGCTCTGAGCCATTATAGCATCTGTGAAGGCATGGGCAGCACCATGGAGGCTATATCCATTTTAAAGTAGTCAATTATCTTCTTTGGCTGATTGCCCCCAACTCATAGAAATCCCCACCCAGTTGACTACTTTAAAATGGTGGAAGCCCTCTTTGTGACAAAAGGCAGAACTCCGACATAAAGTTGTTTTTGGGTAAGTTGCCAAAATGCCACGTGCGTCCACTTATATCTTAGGGGGGCTCCTGAGTGGGGCAGCAGTCTAAGGCACTGCATCTATGCTAGACACTTATATCTTAGGGGGGCTCCTGAGTGGGGCAGCAGTCTAAGGCACTGCATCTATGCTAGACACTTATATCTTAGGGGGGCTCCTGAGTGGGGCAGCAGTCTAAGGCACTGCATCTATGTTAGATGCGTCACTACTGACACCCTGGTTTGAATCCAGGATGTATCACAACTGGCTGTATCACAACTTGCTGTGATTGGGAGTCCCATAGGGTGGCGCACAATTGGCCCAGCATCGTCCGAGTTTGTCCGGTGTAGGCCATCATTGTAAATAAGAATTTGTTCTTAACTGACTTGCCTGGTTAAAATAAAATATCATAACCACTTAGCCATCATGAAACTTCTATTCAATCAAATAAGCCTCACGTAGAAAATTAGCAGTCACATTTTTTGATGAACAATTTCGACACTCATTGACCATCCAAAAATTCCTCACTTCATGGGCTTATTTTCATGATTTTGGGCGGAGTGAAACCTCTCGCTTCACCGCTTTCTCTCTGACTAAAGTGGTGTAAAGATTCAGACAACAGCATCCCTAAACCAGGCCAATTGTATTGTAGGGAAAGAGTGGCACCGGGTGGTAGGATGATTGAACTGAATCCCCGGCACAACCATGTGAAATGAATCAACAATAATTACATGTGACATGTATTATGATGGGAAACTGACTGTAATCTAATGAGAAACACACTTGACACATATTTGAATCAGAACCATTTTATATTACTTTTAATGTACAGAATATATTTGATCAGACAGAAAAGCAACGGAAACAAAAAGGTGGTGTGTAAAAGATACAAACAACATGAAACACAAGTCTCCAACAGAATGGAACAACAAATCAGTCATCCCTCTATATCGCAAACAAAGGCATAGTGACATGTGGAAAGACTATCAGACCATTGTAACAGAAAAGCTACAGACCAGGGTTGCATTCATTAATGCACACCGTAGCAAGACGTTTTGCAACGGAAACTAAAACAAGTGTTTCTTACTGGACAATTTCAGTTAGTTCCTCAGCATTTCAGCCCACTTGCTTCTCTTGGCTCCTAGTGAATACAACCCAGATTGTCCTGAGTCTCTGAGTAACACTACTCCCCTGCCTCCAGTCAGTTAGGTATCTGACACAAAACAAGACACAACATTACTGGGGACGTGACTTTGGAGAGTAAAGCCTCGTCTTCTGGATTTTACAATTATAATGAATGATAATCTTTGGTTTATAAGTTGTTCAACACCACCAGCCAAATGACTGCTGGGGATATACAGTGAGCTGTATTGGGACAGTGACACATATTTTGTTGTTTTGACTATGTATCCCAGCACTTTGGATATGAAATAATACATTGACGATGAGGTTTAAAGTGCAGAAAGTGAGAAAGTTAGACACACAAATATCATACACCACAAAAACAACACAAATGCTAACCTCCCCTGTTATTGTAATGGTGAGAGGTTAGCATGTCTTGGGGGTATGATATTTTTGCGTCTAACTTTCTCACTCACAATTCATTCAGGATTATCTGTAATCATGGTAATGTCCACATTAATGTAGAGGTGTTTAGAAACATGTTATTCTTATTTACAATAAAAGTGACTCCAAAATGACACTACAATGTTTCTATTGGGCACAAAATCATCTGAAACACAACCAAAGCAAAACAGCAAATGCATTCAACAAATTTGTAGTCATAAGCTTGATTTAGTAATTGAGAGCTATGAAATACTTATCTTTTTACTACTTTAAAACACATAAGTGAATTTGTCCCAATACTTTAGATCCTCTAAAATGGGAAGGGGGACTATGTACAAAAAGTGTTGCAATTTCTAAACGGTTCACCTGATATGGATGAAAATACCCTCAAATTAAAGCTGACAGTTGAATCATTTCAAATCCAAAGTACAGAGCCCAACACAACAAAAACATTTCAAAGTAATATGTTTGATAATGAAACATTATTTTCTTAGTTAAAAATCTAAATATGATTTTGTTTGAAATAAATGTCTCTACTCTCTCACTCGCCGTACATGTACACAGTCACATGAAACCCTTGACAAGTTCTGAAATGGAAATGACACGACAACAACAATACATTACAGATCCTTCAGATAGGAACTTTACCAGTCAATCAATTAATAATTCTAGTTATTGCACAGTGGGCTGGGCGGTGCGGACAGACAGACAGGCAGACAGACAGAAAGAGAGACAGACAGGCAGAGAGACAGACAGACAGGCACGCAGACAGACAGAGAGACAGACAGGCACGCAGGCAGGCAGGCAGACAATAGCAGTCTTCTCTCTCTCACATCATCTGTACAGCTGAGACTTACATATTTCTAAACAATGAATTGGGACACTTATAAGAAAAATATTTAGTATTTTTCTTCTTTATCCAAACTTTATTTGGCGTCAATTCAATTGGTCAAACAGCTATGGTACAAATTCAGAAAATAGTCTGTATAATAGGAGTGGCAGATACAGCATTTGATACAGTTGGGATCCTGTATGTGATTGAGTATGAATCCAAGAAATACAATAAACAAGACATTTTAACCAAGTTACTAAAACAGTCCCAAACGGAATTAAACTTTCACTGCTCCATACAAAATGCTTGTCTTACTTTAAATTATTTTCTGTGATTTCTCAGATGCTCTTATCCAGAGCGACTTAAAGGAGCAATTAGGTTTAAATGCTTGTTTCACCCAGTCGGCTCGGGATTCAAACCAGTGACCTTTCTGTTACTGGCCCAGTGCTGTCAACCGCTAGGCTACCTGCCACCCACATGTCTGCCTCAACAACCCAGTAAGGATACTGAGCTGATACAGTTCTGTTGAAGTACTACAAGAGGTTACAATGTTACGTGTGGAGTCAAAAAACTATATCCTTAATCTATCAAAATGCAATTTGTAGAGCAACATTTGTTTCTTCTGATTGACATATATTGAAATACACTTTAATACTATTTAGTGTGTGATAACACTGCATGCATGACCAACCACATCTGTGATGATTCATTTCAGTCTGTCAGGAAATACATGCTGGTAGATGGTGCAGTCAGTAACACATCATTATGGAACCAAGGAGAAAAAGTCTGATCACTTTTGTCAGTGACTATATGAGAGTCAATTGAGCAAATACTTTTCTACTGGGTTGAATAATGCTCTTATAGTTTTTCTCAATCAAGCATTTTTTTTGGAACTGTGGTTAAATGTCCGTAGAGCAAAACAACAATGATCAAATGCTTAAATACATTTGTAGATTGTCGGATCATTTTCTTGTTTTTGCACCTTTGTACAACGGTCATAACAGTTGTTGTTGCTGTTAAGTGTTTTGTTCACAGAATGTCAATACATTGTTTCCATCAGAAGAGAACAGGTTGCAATGTTGTTCCCTGTTTCTGGGAATCAGTTAATACTACTGCACTGTCAATGGTTTTATTTATACTCAATCCGGTACATTATAGGGAAAGATCTACGCAATGAGGACAGCCTAAGATGTATGATTGTTTACAACATGCAGAGATGCAGAACATGAAGTTCAGTTCCATCTAAGTACTCATGAGACAAGTCATCTCCAATATTGCACACCTTTGGTTTGGTGAGGGTTGACGCCTATAAATTCAGTGTTCCCCCACTGTATTCAGCGGTCCTTAGATCTATTGGGGATTGTGTTGCTGCTTGCCAATGGAAAGTCTACAAACCTATGAGCAGAACAGCGTATGTATTGAATACATGGAATTGGATTGTGATGATACCAGTGAATGAATTCTGCAAACAATGTGCTTTGTTTTTCATGAATAATACTTGATTTGATATGTATGAAATTGTTTGGTAAAGTATGCAAAGAAAGGAGAGAGATTCTCCATAATTCTGCACCATTTGATAGTTGCATTTCCCGTTTCGATCATCATGATGTAGTAGTGACTGCAAAGAAAACCTATTGACCAACTGGTATTTTTAAAAGACAGAATCACTTTCTGTTTTGTCAGCTATATGTACAGTGCATTCGGGAAAGTATTCAGACCCCTTGACTTTTTCCACATTTTGTTATGTTACAGCCTTATTCTAAAATGGATGAAATGATATGTTCCCCTCATAAACCTACACACAATACCCCAATGCACTGTATGTTTGTCTGGATGTTTTTGCAGTAAGTCGTCTTCTTTTGATGAATTTGCAATTTCGGTCTCATTTAGCCTTGATGAATGTATTCATGCATTTACTGTTTTGCAAGCAGCCACATAGTTCTGTGTGTTGTGAGGCTCGTTTTGAAAATATACATTGTTTGTTTTTACTTGAGGATAATCCTGAATGCTTATTTCAATGTACACGCTTGTGTTCCAAGGCACCAAGTGGAATGGTCTCTGCTCCAGTCCTAGTTCTACTCCCTCTTCCTCTTTATGCACTAATGCAAACAACTCCTTAATTGTTTTTATCTCTTCCCTGACAAAATGTTTGTCCTGTGCTCTCACAGGACACTAGTCAGACATGAAGTGCAGTCTGAACATTCTGCTCCTCTCTACCAGTGTCTGAGGAGATATATCAAAACAAAGCAATTTGCACTGTCATCATGGGCAGTAGAACAAGATCTCAATGAACTGCTGTCAAACTACAATCTGAGTGGGACAGTAGACATACAGTTGTTAAACGTATATTTTAGTGATTTGAAAAGGCACAGATACCAAAAACGAACAACCTTACTTTGGGACCTTACTCAGTAAGAGTATTTTCATCCACATGTTCTCTTCCTTAAATAATACTTCCATTTGAGTTCCTGCCAAAACACAAGTTACGTGCATACTCAACAACCCCGATAAGTGCTCTATAACAGAGCAATATGATTCCAGTTATTCCTATGAAACGAAAGAGATGGCCAATGAGAATAGAGATTGAAGAGAACCAGCATCATGCAATATGGATGGGAGGGAAGTGCAGTATGTCCACGACCCAAGAGCTTCTGTGGCTAGCTGGTCATCCTAATGTGCTAAACCATAACATTACAGATATGACACTGTGCCTTTTTACACGATTCTTAAACAACATATACATCTGCCACTGTAACACCATGTGACATTTGACCCATTATGAGTACCACAAATACTGTTAGTTAGTGCGACTCTTACTTCATTGTTAATGCATGACTGTACTACACAGGTTGACCATCTATCCAGTCAACTTAATCCAAGCTAAAGGATCTTCGCCCAACCACCCAACTGGTCTTCACCAGTCCAACAGGAGATGAATAGTGTTGGGAGGCTGTGGGAGTTTTTCTCAGTCTTTAGAAGCTTAGGCTCTGGTTTCTGTTAAGCAGACTGTGAGAAATTAATTTGTAAAAAGCGCTATATAGCCACAGATTAAATGCAATTGACTGATGATTGATTGAATGAGTAGTAAGCCCAGTCAGGGATATGTAGATACATTTCCAGCAGAGGGCGCCAGCGTACAAGAGCAATGATTCCAAGTGCCTCAGTCAGTCAGTCAGTTGTAGCTATAGGTAGAATAGCGCCTTGTCTCTCATTCCCACAGCAGGCAGGACAGTGCTTTGGGCCTTAACATATCGCACAGCTCTTCTCTCTTCAGCCATCCACAGCGCTGAGGCTGGGTACTAGTCCTACGTAGATGCAGTAACCAGAGGACTACAGCTGGTCCGACTCCTCTCTGGAGCTGAGGCTAGGCCGGGACAAGCCTGGGGCCACAGTTCTGGGTGTAGGGGTCTCAGATGGGCATGCATTTGGCTGTGTGGAGGGCACTGTGGTGGCTTCGTACTGGGGCAGCTCACCTTCTGACGGCAGCTCCTCCGCCTCTGGGAGGTAGGGAGGCGGGGGGAGGTCGAACCAAGGAGGCCGGCTGGAGGCGAGATGGAGAAATAGATGAGTAAAGGAGCGTACATATAATTATGCTACTATTGCACTGTTGCATTCTAATGTCCTAACTAATAAATGGACAAATTATGGTCAGAAGTATTCTAAATTGTATTTAGTTAAGTTTAGAGACAGATCAATTCTTAGTTAGATTTCTGTGTATTAGGTATTTGCCGTGAAATTGTTATATATTACTTGTTAGATATTACTGCACTGTCGGAACTAGAAGCACAAGCATTTTGCTGCACCCGCAATAGCATCTGCTAAACACGTGTACCTGACAAATACAATTTGATTTTGAATATAACAAACACATTAAAATAGACAAAGCTACAGCTGGCAAAAGTCTCACACTACCCCCTCCAGTACACTACATTGACATTGACAGTATGTCTCAAGCGGACTCTCAGCCTACCTGACATCCAGTACAGCCTGGGAGTAGGAAGGTGGTGAGTCCACGGGCATGCCAGCTGGGTAGAGGGCCCCAGACAGCAGCTGTAGCCCTGGAGGACCTGCAGCGTACTGGGCCGCAGCAGACGGGGAGGTGGGGGAGAGGCCAGGGCCAGCCGGGTGGACATGTCCCCGGTCTAGGATGACCAGGCGGGACAGCAGCAGGGGCTGGTGGTGGTGGTGGTGGTGGGAGGACCCCCGGACCCCACGGGGCAGCAGCACGCTGCGCTTCCTCTGATGGTGCAGGACCAAGGCCAACAGCGCCACCACCAGGACGAAGATGACAGCGCTGCCGATGACCGCGTAGGTGATGCTGGGGTAGTAACGCAGCCGGTAGTCCAGGGTTACAAAGTCCTGACCTGGAGCCTCTGGAGGAGAGAATATATGGATCTATTTAATGTAGGCTAGCTCTAAGGGGCAAAATGATCTTACAGTTATTTTCTAGAGAAGCGATGCAGAGTTCAGGAGCTTTGTGTCTGAGATGAAAACAGAGAGCAACACTACGGGGAATGTCAGATTACTGCTCTTGAGGAGTGAGCAATGCGTGCACGCACACACGTGAGTAACACTTAGGAATTCACAGGTCAAGATGAGAAAAGGGAACAGTGGGATAGTAGTCAGAAACACAGCAGCAGCCTACTGGTTGAAATTAACAGGAGTTGCAACACTAAAAAGGAGCACTGTGCTTTATTATTCCAGATGAGAGGAGGGAAACATTTCCTGTATGGGGGAGGTAGTCTGGGGAGACCAAGGGCCGCACTCAGAACTAGCCTGAATAGAAGTTGCGTCCCCCCTCCCCCAACAGTCGCCACAAAACAATCACCAACACCCCTTCCCCTGTCATGGTGATGCTCATTCACTCAGACCCGGCCGTTCCTTCCCTCAGTTCCCTGGTCCTATTCATTATGCGCTGAGCTCTGCAGAGAGCGGTCCAAAACAAAAATTAAATGCTACAGTTAATTAGCGCAGTAAAAGAAAAACAGATAAAGGGATCCCACCACTGCCACCCGTCCCGCTCGCCAGACACACAGACAAAAGGAACTCATAATCAGGGCGATCACCAGAGTTTCATAATATTCGGGGCCCAGTCCTGAAGACCAGGGATGAGGGGTTTGTGGGTCCGAGAAAAAAAGGGCCTTTCTAAAATAATTTCCTGCATTTCTACATCATTGTACATGACTGGAGACATTACCCTAATACTTTTTTATACCACAAAAATGATCAAAAATGTCAAGCGACTCTGACATTTACATACTGCGATCAATAAAACGAACGACCCATGTCTTAAAAGCAACCGATAGCATACGCAAATGAAAATATTGGATACACAGATTTTAGGCCTACAATATGAGGAGGAAATTATAGTCCAACAACTTTCCAGTGGCACTCACCTACTCAAACAGATTTGCCCAGCAATTGTATTTTGAAATATTGCAAAATACCTTCTAGCTGCTGCCTGCTGTTCATTGACAGCCACAAATCAGCCACAAGGGCTGCCTGATTGCTGGATTCCCGACTGTAGGCTCACTAGGCCTATGCGTTTGGCAAATGTATTTCAATGTACGTGCAACACTTCCAGCACCCCTACCTGCAGCGCTGTTTTCTTTCATGTGCTGTGCTCTCCCCAAGGCCAAATAGTCAAAACTTTTCGTCATTAATTCAATCGAGTGTGGTCAGTAACCCCATATGACGTTATTGTTTTGGTAGGCCAACTGTTACAATATTTGTTTTAATCATCTATCAGCAAATAGCTTAGCCTACATTTACAAGGGAATACATTCAGTAAATCAATGAAGCCAATAGTAGTTTCAGCTATATTGTTATTGAAATGATGCAGATGACCTTAGGACCTTTTTAAACAATAAAAAATGTGTGAAATGACTTGAATAGTCTATGGGAAAAGCGTACGTAAGTGTATTTGCAACACTCGTCTAAGTGACTAAAATGCATCAGAAAAGTGTTGAAAAGTTCAGGAAAACATCAGGGAAGCTCATTAGGTAGACTACAGGCCTAATGTGGGTGTAAAATATGAATTACTTTCAATTGCTAGACTAATGATCATGAGCACTTCCATACATTTAGCTAACAGTTGTCTGCCTAATGTTGACCAAATAGCCAAACAGAGATTCAGTAAAAACCAAAATCTGACATTGATTTAATTATCAAGATGAGTTCCCATGTTTGTCTCAAAGCAGCGCAATGACACTGTCCCAATTATCAGTTGACCGTTCACGGCAATTGCTTGACATTCATTATAACCAGTGGGGTAGCGCTGGTAATGTAGCCTACCGGAGCACCATTATTGTATAATTATTACGCCATTATTTCTGAATGAAAGTTGGTACCGACATGAATTTTAGAATGTACATACAATGCATCATCCAAATTGTATGGTTGCCTTTGCCTACACATACTGTAAGTAGCTAAAAGGAAAACATTATGTTTGTAAAAAATCTAAAACACCAATAGTGTTCACTCTCAATAGTGAATGATAATTATTCACGTCTTACAGGTGAACGTCCATGCTACATGGCAACCATTTGATCCCAATCACTTTCATGTGAATATGCATTTCGATCTCCTTGAAAAGATATACAGTCAGTAACCGGCCGAACTAATCGCATTTGAGACCAGATGAAGTTAAACACAGCCACCTCATGAGGAAAAAATGTAACATTTCAGCACATAAGAAATAACATGGTGTTTTTGGCATAACAGCGGCCTGACATTATCATGTTACAATATTCGGCTTGATAAGTAATCATTAAGTGATCTTGAGAGACATAAAACCATTCTGAAAAGTGGGGGAGCTTCGCTCTGTTGAGCACCAGCAGTCCTACGCCCCTGATTATAACGGTTGGATGACTTCGGGAGTTAAGTGACACATTTTCTTTTTACACCATTGCAGCAGCGCAAAAGCTTATTGGCTGAGACCCAAAGTCATTCAGGACTAAAGCCCCAAAAGCTTATTGGCTGAGACCCAAAGTCATTCAGGACTAAAGCCCCAAATGCTTATTGGCTGAGACCCAAAGTCATTCAGGACTAAAGCCCCAAAAGCTTATTGGCTGAGACCCAAAGTCATTCGGGACTAAAGCCCCAAAAGCTTATTGGCTGAGACCCAAAGACATTCGGGACTAAAGCCCCAAAAGCTTATTGGCTGAGACCCAAAGTCACTCGGGACTAAAGCCCCAAAAGCTTATTGGCTGAGACCCAAAGTCATTCGGGACTAAAGCCCCAAAAGCTTATTGGCTGAGACCCAAAGTCATTCTGGACTAAAGCCCCAAAAGCTTATTGGCTGAGACCCAAAGTCATTCGGGACTAAAGCCCCAAAAGCTTATTGGCTGAGACCCAAAGTCATTCGGGACTAAAGCCCCAAAAGCTTATTGGCTGAGACCCAAAGTCATTCGGGACTAAAGCCCCAAAAGCTTATTGGCTGAGACCCAAAGTCATTCGGGACTAAAGCCCCAAAAGCTTATTGGCTGAGACCCAAAGTCATTCTGGACTAAAGCCCCAAAAGCTTATTGGCTGAGACCCAAAGTCATTCAGGACTAAAGCCCCAAAAGCTTATTGGCTGAGACCCAAAGTCATTCGGGACTAAAGCCCCAAAAGCCAGGTCCTGGTGATGTCCATGCTCATAATGCCTCCACATAAACAATGGGTGGGTATTTGGTGCGTTTAGAAATAGAAGGCCTATATGAAAAGGCTACTGTTTTGTCTCTACTGCACTACCTGCCCAGTGCTAATGAACTGGTGTTTCTGATGCAGACACATCAGAATAGAAGCACACACGCATCTTTCTATTCCATAAGGGAGCTTTGCCACTCCCAGATGACACCATCACCTCTAGCAGAGTCTCTATACTCTTGGTGCTCATAAACCTTTCCCCCCTGGAGAGGTAGAGGGCCAGGGATTACACAGGCTCTGCCTGCTGTTCCCACAGACCACTTTAATCATACCAGAGTGGCTTCAAAACCCCCTTCTTCTCCCATCCTCTCAGCGCCTGCTCTCCCTTCTTAGTACCTGCTCTGCCTCCCCCATCCTCCTGGCTCTCCCCTCCTGCTCTCTTCCATTCCTCTTTCTTCCAACTCCCCCATCCTCTCAGCACCTGTTCTCCCTTCTTAGTACCTGTACTGCCTCCCCATCCTCCCAGCTCTCCCCTCCTGCTCTCTTCCTTCCAACTCCCCCATTCTCCCGGCTCTCCCCTCCTGCTCTCGTCCTTTCCTCTTTCTTCCATCTCCCCCATCCTCCCGGCTCTCCCTCCTGCTCTCGTCCTTTCCTCTTTCTTCCATCTCCCCCATCCTCCCGGCTCTCCCCTCCTGCTCTCGTCCTTTCCTCTTTCTTCCATCTCCCCCATCCTCCCGGCTCTCCCCTCCTGCTCTCGTCCTTTCCTCTTTCTTCCATCTCCCCCATCCCCAACGCCTCTCTCGTCCTGCTCTCGTCCTTTCCTCTTTCTTCCATCTCCCCATCCTCCAGGCTCTCCCCTCCTGCTCTCGCCTTTCCTCTTTCTTCCATCTCCCCCATCCTCCCGGCTCTCCCCTCCTGCTCCTCCTTTCCTCTTTCTTCCATCTCCCCCATCCCCAACGCCTCTCTCGTCCTGCTCTCCCTTTCCTCTTTCTTCCATCTCCCCCATCCTCCAGGCTCTCCCCTCCTGCTCCGTCCTTTCCTCTTTCTTCCATCTCCCCCATCCTCCCGGCTCTCCCCTCCTGCTCTCGTCCTTTCCTCTTTCTTCCATCTCCCCCATCCCCAACGCCTCTCTCGTCCTGCTCTCGTCCTTTCCTCTTTCTTCCATCTCCCCCATCCTCCAGCCTCTTCCCTCCTGCTCTCGTCCTTTCCTCTCCCCCAGCCTCTCTCTCTCTCTCTCTCTCTCTCTCTCTCTCTCTCTCTCTCTCTCTCTCTCTCTCTCTCTCTCTCTCTCTCTCTCTCTCTCTCTCTCTCTCTCTCTCTCTCTCTCTCTCTCTCTCTCTCAGCAGTTAGTCTGATGCCTCCACTGTGCAGTGGAACAGGTCGTTCTACAGCCATGCTTCTCCACCTCTTCTACTTCTCTTATCATTCCTTGTGGTAAAAGTCTGTGGTGGAATTGAAATGAAAAGGGCAATGAAAAAAAACATACTGCTGACTGTGTGAATCAATTACTAGAAAACTCAACAGTGTGTTCTCTAACATTACGTCTGAGACCATATATGGGTGTAGGATAAATGTCAGTGTGTTTGACAGCCTGACTCAAAAATGCAGTCCCACCAGGTGTATTCTTGTCATTTGAACTGAGAGAGGATGTGGAGTGGGAGGTAAATCCTTTAAAGTGTCATCACAGAAACACAAGGGTGCAGTTACAGTGTGACACACAAACCTAAAAGCAAAGCCTGAAAAATAAAGTCATTTCTATCTGCCTAATCTCTTTCTTGCTCATGATCCAGATGCATAGACAGGAGTAAGACAGACAGGAAAGTTAGACGCAGTATTGGAGAATGCTTGCTATATTGAGGGCAGCACTGAAACTCTTCTTTGTCTGATCAAATCAAACTATGACAGACATTAACAGAACACTGCCATTTTATTGCTGGGATACAGGGGATTTCTTTGAAGCGCATTCTTTCATCCGGATTGGACACCTGCCTACAAGTATGCTAATGAGCGACTCATGTCAAAATGAATGAGAAGAGAGCGAGAGAAATGCTGGGAATACTGGAATAAAGGAATAGAGACATTTTCCCTGCTCATACTCCAGGAGAGGAGATCCACATCTATACAAATAAAGCCGTACACAGCACAGCAAATCCTCTCTCTACATACCTTAACACATAATGTATTCACATACTCTCCTTTACAAGAGAGAAAAAGAAAACAAGGGGAAAAACACACTATCTCCTGCTATAACATTCCACTGCTTCTAGAATGTGTCTCCAGTTGATTGGTGTGTTTGCCTTATTCCATGGAGGTGGGGGAACGCCGTGTGACGGTTGATAATTACAGGTGTTGGTTCAGCTGGCGGCACGGACATAACAGCGAGAGAGGTTTGTGATGATGGTGCAACGATGGAGTCAGTGACAAAGCTGGCCGCTCCTCAGATCAACACATTAGCTTGAGCCAGAGTAAATATGACCATGCCGTGGAGTGGAGCAGTGGTGAGACGTACCACTAGGGGGCAGTCTGTTCCTATATTTTCACCACATTTTGAGAAAGCTGGTTCCCCTCAGTGCAGGCCTAAAACCTCAAACAGGACTATTCCTCCTGTCCAAGCTCCCCCAGTGAAGGGAGGCCGACACCCCTCACCCCTTGGGCAGCCCTCCAGAGCAACAGCAGAAGAAGGGGAAAACACAGCCCAAACAGGCAGACAAGCCATCTGGCTAACAGGCTTCAAACATACCCCGACACATGTGCACACTCACACACATACTAAGTGAGAAAAAGCAATAAACACTATTCAAAAATGACAACACATCTTTCATTCTGGTCCAAATCTGCTAACTAAATCCTAACCCACATGGAGGGAAATCTATAAATGAAAAACAACAAACAAGTAGTAGAGGCCATGCTGTTCATGTCCCCTGGGAGTCCTATTCATATGCTAGCTACTCACTCACTACTCACTCTCTGTGGAACAGTAGGTAGAAAGAGAAAAACAAACTCTTAAAAATGACTGTGGTGGATGTGGTGGGCAACTTGGCTGAGGGATTGACACCATACTCCCCCTCTCCTCTCCAAATTCCATTGGCTGTCTGGACATGCTGCTCTCTTTAGCAGTGATAGCATAGCGTAGCATGTTAGCTGCTCCCTGACAGACACCAGCACACCATTACTCCTCCCTGCCTGCTGCGTTATTAGTGTTCATGTGTCATGTCCTGTGTGACCCTCTCCTGTTATTATGTTCTGAGAGAGGGGAAGAGAACGACAGAGAGCGTTAGGATGAGTGAGAAAGTGAGGATGAGAGCGAAAGGGAGAGGCAGGGTGGGATCAACAAATAACATGGAGGGAACAACAGAGAGAAAAAGAGAGAGTGAGCGAGGCCACAATAGAGAGTGAGAGAGAAAAATGAAAGAGCCAAAGGTAGTTAGGGAGGGAGGCAGCCCCCAGCCCCACAGAGCTGGGAGGGGAGGTTTCATGCTCTATCAGGTCTCCATTTGCCTGTCCTGTAATAACTTGTCCGCTCCATTGCCTGCAACTATCACCACGGCCATTACACTCAGTCACACGGTTATAGCAGCACGACCAGCCATGTTTGGAGGCAGGCAATGGAGACCACTAACAGATTGCACCACATCCGTACACACTGGGAGAGGATGGAGGGATTGAGGAATGGAGGGGTTGAAAGACTGATAGAAGCAATAGAAGTGAAGAAGAAAGAGTGATGCAGGGTGGAGGGAGGGATGTTGGGACAAAGTGAAAGAGTGGATGAATAAAATGTATTGCAGGGAGCCAGACTTGGCTGGAATAGTGCAACAATGACTTGTCATTAGGGATTACAGTGAAGAAAAACGGTTGGGTGCTTTGGTGCAACACAGAGTGTGTCAAAGGCTTTCAAATGCAGAATTCCTTAGAGATGTGTGTGTGTGATGTGTGTGTGGTTGGGGGGGACAGAACCTTCTGCAGGAATTGTAAGAAAAGGGAGGGGTCAGTGCTTAGAAAGAGCTTTGACTACAGGCCCCTCCTACAGAACCTGAGGGGCCCGTCTCCATGGTAACTGTGTGCTTTGGGCAGAGAGGTGAGAGAGGAAGGGAAGGGTGGGAGTAGTGGCTGTACACACACACTGATGCCCCCTGGGAGTACTATTCATCCATGTCAGAAAGACAAAGGGAGTCTGTCTGTCTGCAAGATCCACAGGTTTAGGACAGACCTCCCAGAGGAGACAGCTATGCTGTGTGCGTGTTCAAAGGAGCTATCACAAAACCGCATGGATGCAGCAGGACACTATGAGAGAGATACAGAGCCATGGCCACTGCCAAAACCTTTTTATCTGATGTCCTTTATCATTTTATTTATGCAGGTGAGGCTCTTTGAGATAAAACATCTACTTTTCAAGTGTAAAAGAGCAGCAATCAGACTCATTAAAAGTTAAAAGTATACAGACACAGACATATATAGATATAGCTCCACAGCCAGTAAGCAGGGTAAAATAACTACCACTAACTTCATGACAGGAACAGGAAATTAGACCATTCTGATTTTTCACAAAAGTACCCAAAAAGGCTGTTTTTAAAAATGTGGATGTAGCTGCTGTGCTTGAAGTCAGGGGCTGACGAGGAGAGTTGGTGATGCTGTTACGGGGAGAATTGACGCCATCGGTGGCGATGTTTGGAGCTAGGGAAAGGAGGATACCTAGTCAGTTGTACAACTGAATGAGTCTTCCCCTTTAAACCAACCCCTCTGAATCAGAGAGGTGTGGGGGGGCTGCCATAATCGACATCCACATCTTTGGCGCCAGGGGAACAGTGGGTTAAACTGCCTTACTCAGGGACAGAACAACAGATTTTTACCATGACAGCTCTGAGATTCGATACAGCAACCTTTTGGTCACAAGAGAGAGTGCGAGAGTGCGAGAGAGCGAGAGAGAGAGGCTAATTACTGGGTAAGGAAAGGCATAAAAACAAAGAGAGGGAATGAAACAGTGGTGAGGAGCAAGAGAGCGGGAGAGAGCTGTATATGGTTGTATGTTTTATTGAGTGTATAATATAGACTGAGTGCAAAACTGGAGACAAATTCAGCTCCAATAACTCCTGTGGTATATGTGTCAACAGCAACCGTGGGAAAATCCTCTGCATTATCATAAACAGCAGACTCCTACATTTCCTCAGTGAAAACAATGGTTCTGAGCATATATCAAAATGGCTTTTTTTATCAAATTGACATAAGACAGACCATCACCCTGCACACACCAATTGACAAACAAACAAAACAAAAGTAAAGTCTTCTCATGCTTTGTTGATTTCAAAAAAGCTTGCGACTCAAATTGGCATGAGGATCTGTTATATAAGTTGATGGAAATCAGTGTTGGGGGAAAACATAGTATATTATAATATCCATGTACAAAAAAACAAGTGTGTGGTAAAAATTGGCAAATACATATTGATTTCTTTCCTAAGGGCCAGGGGCCGAGACAGGGATGCAGCTTGAGCCCCACCCTCTTCAACATTTATATCAACAAATTGGCGATGGCTCTAGAACTATCTGAAACACCTGGCTTCACCCTACTAGACTCTGAAGTCAAATGTTTACTGTTTGCAGATGATCTGGTACTTCTGTCCCCAACCAAGCAGGGCCTACAGCACCACCTAGATCTTCTGCACAGATTCTGTCAGACCTGGGTCCTTGGGCTCAGTTCATCCCAGTAAGACAAAAATAATGGTGTTCCAAAAAAGGTCCAAACCCTCCATAATATAGTCAACACCTACAGAGAGATTAACCAAGAGAAAAGTCCCTTCAGCAAACTGGTCCTGGGGCTCTGTTCACAAACAAGACAGCAACACAACTAGGCCCAACCAAATAATGAGAAAACATTTGTGACCCGTTGCCACAAGAAAAGGGCAACCAGAGGAGCACAAACATCATTGTAAATTCAACGATATTTATCTGTTTATTTATTTTCCCTTTTGTACTTCAACTATTTACACATTGTTATAACACTGTACACAGCCAATAATAGAACATTTGAAACGTCTATGTTCTTTAAATCATTTTGTGGGCTTAATGTTTACTGTTCATTCCTGATTGTCATTTTCCTTTTGTTTATTGTCTATTTCACTTGTTTTGGCAATGTAAACATATGTTTCACAAGCCAATAAAGCCTCTTGAATTGAGGGAGAGAGTGAGAGCGAGAGAGACACACACACCTTGTGTCACACCTAGAGATGTATAATAAACAAACAGGTCATTTAGCTCACTCATTCATACAGCAACAAATCCTCCTCTACCCCATGCCCTAGGTTATGAAAACTAGCAGAATTTAGGATATGTTCCCCTTCAAATGTACGCAGCTTATATCAAATCCCATTAGATTAGCCTATAGACTCAGTCAGCACTGGGTATTTATCCAACTTAATTCCTTCCTTGGGGTTCCTGTCCCAACGTTCACAGGCTTTGAACAGGGAAATCCAACTGGGTACAAGTTAAATGTTAGACATATTTCAAGCTACCTTTAGAGGACTTTATATTGCTCCCCTTAGATCTAATAGAATAGAATATGCCTCACGCTAAATGATACCAGGAGAATTGTAGCTACAGGATTTTAACTCAAAGTGCTCCCCCCTCTGGCCAGGAAAGTATAACGCAGTGACCACAGCTAAGTCTACCTGGGGTCCAACAAAATAAAAAAAAGACATTACAGGCAAAAAGGTTTGGGTGCATAGATGGGACACTGATCTGCAAATGGGGTTGGGGGCTGACACACAGGCACGGACCGAGCATTTCTCATTGTAACTCTAGCCACATGGGAACTGGTGGTGACAGGAGTCTGAAGATCAGGTTGAAGGTGATTTAATGCTCAGCACAGGAGATCATATGTGGCAGGGGTAATGAAAATACAACGTTAGTGGGTCCTCCATATCTCCTTCAGCCATGACATGTTCTGATAAAGTTGAGCCCAGAGTGGACTGGAAGGGAGGGAAGACCGGAGGGAGGGAGGCTCACACACTGGCTCCTGGTGAGTCGATCAGAGTAACATACATCCACCCTGCTTGGCAAATACACACATGCAGAACATGCAAGTACTACAGACAGATAAACATGCATATTACCCACACATGCGCACACACACAGACACTACCCTTGGTTCTGAAATGCACCAAGGTTTCAGATGCAGATCATAGTATCGAATCCCCTCTCCTTAAACACTGGGCCTGTCCAGCCCGATGGATGGGAGAGGGCATTGGTCTCATCACTGTCCACAACACAGCCCATATCTATGGACCACGCTACTGCAAATACAGTTGAAGACAGAAGTTTACATACACCTTAACCAAATACATTTCAAGTCAGTTTTTCACAATTCCTGACATTTAATTCTAGTACAAATTCCCTGCCTTAGGGTCAGTTAGGATCACCACTTTATTTTAAGAATGTGAAATGTCAGAATAATAGTAAGAGAGAATTATTATTTTCAGCTTTTATTTCTTTCATCACATTCCCAGTGGGTCAGAAGTTTACATGCACTCAATTAGCATTTGGTAGCATTGCCTTTTTTTTGTTTAACTTGGGTCAAATGTTTTGGGTAGCCTTCCACAAGCTTCCCACAATATGTTGGGTGAATTATTGGTAATTCCTCCTGACAGAGCTGTAACGGAGTCAGGTTTGTAGGCCTCCTCGCACACACACACTTTTTCAGTTCTGCCCACACATTTTCTATGGGATTGAGGTCAGGGCTTTGTGATGGCCACTCCAATACCTTGACTTTGTTGTCCTTAAACCATTTTGCCACAACTTTGAAGTATGCTTGGGGTCATTGTCCATTTGGAAGACCCATTTGCAACCAAGCTTTAACTTCCTGTCTGATGTCTTGAGATGTAGCTTCAATATATCCACATAATTTTCCTGCCTCATGATGCCATTTATTTTGTGAAGTGCACCATGCCCTCCTGCAGCAAAGCACCCCCACAACATGATGCTGCCACCCCCATGCTTCACGGTTGGGATGGTGTTCTTCCCCCTTTTTCCTCCAAACATAACGATGTCATTATTTCCAAACAGTTGTATTTTTGTTTCATCAGACCAGAGGCCATTTCTCCAAAAAGTATGATCTTTGTCCCCATGTGCAGTTGCAAACCGTGGTCTGTCTTTTTTTAATGGAGGTTTTGGAGCTGTGGCTTCTTCCTTGCTGAGCAGCCTTTCAGGTTATGTGGATATAGGTCTCGTTTGACTGTGGCTACAGATACTTTGTACGTGTTTCCTCCAACATCTTCACAAGTTCCTTTGCTGTTGTTCTGGGATTGATTTTCACTTTTTGCATTAAAGTACGTTCATCTCTAGGAGACATGTCTCCTTCCTGAGCGTGTCTCCTTCCTGAGCAGGATGACGGCTGTGTGGTCCCATGGTGTTTATACTTGTACCTTCAGGTAGTTGTAAATTGCTCCCATGATGTCAAGCAAAGAGGCACTGAGTTTGAAGGTAGGCCTTGAAATACATCCACAGGCACACCTCCAATTGACTCAAATGATGTCAGAAGCTTCTAAAGCCATGACGTCATTTTCTGGAATTTTCCAAGCTGTTTTTAAAGAAACATTCAACTTAGTGTATGTACACTTCTGACCCACTGGAATTATGATACAGTGAATTATAAGTGAAATAATCTGTCTGCATACAATTGTTGGAAGATTACTTGTGTCATGCACAAAGTATATGTCCTAACAGACTTGCCAAAACTATAGTTTGTTAACAAGAAATTTGTGGAGTGGTTGAAAAACAAGTTTTAATGACTCTAACCTAAGCATATGTAAACTTCCGACTTCAACTGTATATGGCTCTACTCAGCTCTGCCTGGGTGGAAGAGAAGGCAAGGTGGCTCTTGGGATGTAGCAAGATTCCCTCGTTGCATTGTCAAGTCTTTCCGTTCACATACCCCTCTCTCTCTCTCTCTCTTATTGGCATGGAAACCTATGTTAAGCAATACATTTTTTTACAGTAAACATTACACAAAATTCCCAATAGAATAAAGGCATTTCAAATGTCATACTATGGCTATTTACAGTGTAATAACGATGTAGAAATAGTTACAAAAGGGAAAATAAATCTTCACTGGTTGGTCACAAATCTTTCTGCTGTGATATTTCACCCTATATATATTGGAGTTAATCAAAATTGGATTTGTTTTTTCGAATTATTTGTGGATCTGTGTAATCTGAGGGAAATATGTTTCTCTAATATGGTCATATATTTGGCAGGAGGTTAGGAAGTGCAGCTCAGTTTCCACCTAATTTTGTGGGCAGTGTGCACAAAGCCTGTCTTCTCTTGAGAGCCAGGTATACCTACAGCGGCCTTTCTTGATAGCAAGTTTATGCTATTGGTACCTTAAAAAAAAGGTAGCGGGATGGGGCCGGAGGAGAAGGCTGCTGTCTTATCGGCTCGTCACCAACCGTGCTATTTTGTTCGTTTTTTTGCGTTGTTTGGAACTTGTTTTGTACATAATGTTACTGCTACCGTCTCTTATGACCAAAAAGAGCTTCCGGACATCAGAACTCCGAATGCTCACCTCAAACAAGACGTAGACACCTTCTTCAATGAGTCGGACCGGAGGGATATAATACAGACACCCAACCAGGCCCAGATCCCCGTTATTCGCTGGAGAAGGAAACACAGATTTTGCGGAAAGAGATCAGGGTTCTTTGTGAGGATCTGGCGACGAGTGGCTAATCTGCCCATGCCTTCCGTCCTGCTAGCTAACGTTCAATCGCTGGAAAATAAATGGGACGAACTGAAAGCACTTTTATCCTAAACTTATCCTAAAAAGAAATGTCCTCTCACTGTCAACTTAACATGTATAAATATTTGTATGAACATAACAAGATTCAACAACTGAGACATAAACTGAACAAGTTCCACAGACATGTGACTAACAGAAATGTAATAATTTGTCCCTGAACAAAGGGGGGTCAAAATCAAAAGTAACAGTCAGTATCTGGTGTGGCCACCAGCTGCATTAAGTACTGCAGTGCATCTTTGTGCAGATTTGCCAGTTCTTGCTGTGAGATGTTACCCTCCTCTTCCACCAAGGCAACTGCAAGTTGTTCCTAGACATTTCTGGGGGGAATGGCCCTAGCCCTCACCCTCCGATCCAAAAGGTCCCAGAGGTGCTCAAAGGGATTGAGATCCAGGCTCTTCACTGGCCATGGCGGAACACTGACAATCATGTCTTGCAGGAAATCACGCACAGAATGAGCAGTATGGCTGGTGGCATTGTCATTCTGGAGGGCCATGTCAGGATGAGCCTGCAGGAAGGGTACCACATGAGGGAGGAGGATGTTTTCCCTGTAACGCACAGCGTTGAGATTGCCTACAATGACAACAAGCTCAGTCCGATGATGCTGTGACACACTGCCCCAGACCATGACGGACCCTCCACCTTCAAATCGATCCCGCTCCAGAGTACAGGCCTCGGTGTAATGTTCATTCCTTTGACGATAAACGCAAATCCGACCATCACCCCTGGTGAGACAAAACCGCGTCACGTCAGTGAAGAGCACTTTTAGCCAGTCCTGTCTGATCCAGCGATCCAGTTTGTGCCCATAGCCGACGTTGTTGCCGGTGATATCTGGTGAGGACCTGCCTTACAATAGGCCTACAAGCCTCCAGCCTCTCTCAGTCTATTGCGGACAGTCTGAGCACTGATGGAGAGATTGTGCGTTCCTGGTGTAACTTGGGAAGTTGTTGTTGCCATCCTGTACCGGTCCCGCAGCTGTGGTGTTTGGATGTACCGATCCGGTGCAGGTGTTGATACATGTGGTTTGACACTGCGAGGACGATCAGCTGTCCGTCCTGTCTCACTGTAGCTCTGTCTTAGGCGTCTCACACTACGGAAATTGCAATTTATTGCCCTGGCCACATCTGCAGTCCTCATGCCACCTTGCAGCATGCCTAAGACACGTTAATGCAGATGAGCAGGGACCCTGGGCAACTTTCTTTTGGTGTTTTTCAGAGTCAGAAGAAAAGCACCTTCAGTGTCCTAAGTTTTCATAACTGTGACCTTAATTGCCTACCGTCTGTAAGCTGTTAGTGTCTTAACGACCGTTCCAAAGTTGCATGTTCATGAATTGTTGGGAAACAGTGTTTAAACCCTTTGTGAAGAAACCCAATGAAGATCTGTGAAGTTATTTGGATTTTAACAAATTATCTTTGAAAGACAGGGTCCTGAAAAAGGAACATTTATTTTTTTGCTGAGTTAACCAACGGGACATTAAAAACTGTAATATCTTATGTTTCACTTAGTCGTGGCTGAACGACGACATTAAGAACATACAGCTGGTGGATTATCGGCAAGACAGAACAGTAGCCTCTGGTCAGACACACCTACCACCACAGACCGATGCTGGTACTAAAACCGCAGTCAAAGAGCTGTATACTGTCATAGGCAAACAGGAAAACGCTCATCCAGAGGTGGTGCTCCTAGTGGCCGGAGACATGAATGCAGGAAAACTTAAACCAGATTTACTTGATTTCTAATCAGCATGTTAAATGTGCAACCAGAAGGAAAATAATTCTAGACCACCAATACCCCACACACAGAGACGCATACAAAGCTCTGCCTCGCCCTCCATTTGGCAAATCTGACAATAATTCTATCCTCCTGATTCCTGAGTACAAGCAAAAATGAAAGCAGGAAGCACCAGTGACTATGTCTATAAAAACATTGGTCAGATGCAGCAGATGCTAAACTACAGGACTGTTTTGCTAGCACAGACTGGAACATGTTCCGGGATTCTTCCGATGGTATTGAGGAGAACACCACATAAGTCACTGTCTTTATCAACAAGTGCATCGAGGATGTCGTCCCCACAGTGACTGTACGTACATACCCAACCAGAAACCATAGATCACAGGCAACATTCACATTGAGCTAAAGGGTAGAGCTGCCGCTTTCAAGGAGCGGGACTGGAAGCTTATAAGAAATCCTGCTATGCTCTCGAACGAACCATCAAAAAGACAAAGTGTCAATACAGGACTAAGATTGAATCATACTACACCGGCTCCAACTCTCATCGGATGTGGTAGGGCTTGCAAACTATTACAGACTACGAATGGAAGCACAGTCGAGAGCTGCCCACTGACACGAGCCTACCAGTCAAGCTAAATAACTTCTATGCTTGCTTCAAGGCAAGTAACAATGAAACATGCATGAGAGCATCAGCTGTTCCGGATGACTGTGTGATCACACTCTCCGCAGCCGATGTGAGTAAAACCTCTAAACAGGTCAACATTCACAAGGCCACAGGGCCAGATTGATTACCAGGACGTGTACTCCGAGCATGCGCTGACTAAATGGCAAGTGTATTCACTGACATTTTCAACCTCTCCCTAATACAAACATGTTTCAAGCAGACCACTATAGTACCTGTGCCCAATAACACTAAGGTAACATGCCAAAATTACTACCGACCCGTAGCACTCACATCTGTAGCCATGCAATGCTTTGAAAGGCTGGCCATGGCTCACATCAACGCATTTATCCCAGAAACCCTAGACCCATTCCAACTTGCATACTGCACCAACAGATCCATAGATGATGCAATCTCTATTGCACTCCATACTGCCTTTTCACACCTGGACAAAAGGAACACCTATGTGAGAATGCTATTCATTAATTCATTGACTAAGGATCCTGGGACTAAACACCTCCCTCTGCAACTGGATCCTGGAATTCCTGACGGGCCGCCCCCAGGTGGTGAGGTTAGGTAACAACACATCCGCTACACTGATCCTCAACATGGGAGCTCCACAGGGGTGCGTGCTCAGTCTCCTCCTGTACTCCCTGTTCACTCATGACTGCACGGCCAGGCACGACTCCAAAACCATCATTAAGTTTGCTGATGACACAACAGTGGTAGGCCTGATCACAGACAATGATGAGACAGCCTATAGGGAGGAGATCAGAGACCTGGCCGTGTGGTGCAAGGACAACAACCTCTCCCTCAACATGATCAAGACAAAGATGATTTTGGACTACAGGAAAAGGAGGACAGAGCACTCTCCCATTCTCATCGACGGGGCTGTAGTGGATCAGGTTGAGAGCTTCAAGTTCCTTGGTGTCCACATCACCAACAAACAAACATGGTCAAAGCACATCAAGACAGTCGTGAAGAGGGCATGACAAAACCTATTCCCCCTCAAGAGACTGAAAAGATTTTGCATGGGTCCTCAGATCCTCAAAAGGTTTTACAGCTGCACCATCGAGAGCACCCTGACGGGTTGCATCACTGCCTGGTATGGCAACTGCTTGGCCTCCGACCAGATTATTGTGCGTACAGCCCAGTACATCACCGGGGCCAAGCTTCCTGCCATCTAGGACCTCTATACTAGGCGGTGTCAGAGGAAGGCCCTAAAAAAGTCCACAACTGGCAGCTTCATTAAATAGTACCCAGCAAAACACCAGTCTCAACGTCAACAGTGAAGAGGCGACTCCGGGATGCTGGCCTTCTTCTATTTTGACTTGTGAGGCGTCTGTTTCTCAAACTAGACACTCTAATGAACGTGTCCTCTTGCTTAGTTGTGCACCGGGGCCTCTCACTCCTCTTTCTATTCTGGTTAGAGTCAGTTTGCGCCATTCTGTGAAGGGAGTAGTACACAGCGTTTTACGAGATCTTCAGTTTCTTGGCTATTTCTCGCATGGAATAGCCTTCATTTCTCAGAACAAGAATAGACTGACGAGTTTCAGAAGAAAGTGATTTGTTTCTGGCAATTTTGAGCCTGTAATCAAACCCACAAATGCTGATGCTCCAGATACTCAACTAGTCTAAAGAAGGCCAGTTTTATTACTTCTTTAATCAGACAACAGTTTTCAGCTGTGCTAACATAATTGCAGAAGGGTTTTCAACTTAGATTATCGAACACAACGTGCCATTGGAACACAGGAGTGATGGTTGCTGATAATGGGCCTCTGTACACCTAAAACATCTGCAGTTTCCAGCTACGATAGTCATTTAAAACATTAACACTGTCTACACTGTATTTCTGATACATTTTATGTTATTTTAATGGACAAAAATAATTGCTTTTCTTTCAAAAGCAAGGACATTTCTAAGTGACCTCAAACTTTTGAAAGGCAGTGTATGTGCGGCTGTCATGTTGAGGGCCTTGCTGCAGGGGCGGGGGGCAGAAGGGGTATAGGTGTGATCTGGGGAGGCCTATATAGAGTGTGGCCAGGGTTTGCTTGAGGGGGGGGGGGTCTCAGCTGGTTGGGGTGGGGCTGGTGATGCTGTGGTCTGGGTGTAGGTCCTCTTGGCATGTGCCCTCTCAGTACAGGTCCTTCTGGAGGGTGTCTGGCTGGTCTAGGTGAGGTGTCCATGCTCTGAGACTCCTGTGTGAGGTGCTGGGGCAGCAGTTGAGGGTGCTGCAAGTGGGGGGCCTGAGTTATACTCTCCACTGCGCTCTTGGCTATTTTGATCAAGCATTCCTTCCTCCATCTATTCCCTCCTTTACACCCTCTCCTTCAGTATCTTTGTTTATATGTCTTTCCTTACCCAGTAATTAGCCCATCTCTCTCTCTTTTTCGCTCTCTCTCTCAGCTAATTTGCATTTGACTGTAAATCAAGTGCGCCTGGAAATAGCAACCCCCCCCCCTAGAGAGAACAATGGTCAATCAGGAAACGCAACACAGAGAAAATACTCTCGAACGCAGTTCTCCTGGCTACCCAAAGCCCAGAGTGCTGCCTGCTTACCAGGAACATTTGACACTGGAGGAGGGACAGTCAAAACGGAACCAATTAAGATCAATGCTTGCACAATGAATTATGTATGGGTGTATGTGAGAGAGCTGCAGAGCTAGATAAAAGCAAGGGGTCTGCCAGTGGGGGTCTGAGTTATACTCTCCACTGCACTCTTTGGCTATCTTGATCAAGCATTCCTTCCTCCATCTATTCCCTCCTTTACTCCCTCTCCTTCAGTATCTTCATATTTATGCCTTTCCTTACCCAGTAATTAGTCTCCCTCCCTCCACTGTGTAGCCTGAGCACGCATGCACACACACAGCTGCTCCACATATAAACACACACACATTTGATCACATACAGACACTCAATCACACACACAGCTGCATTGTTTTTGTTCTTAGTGATGGCTCTGTTGTTTGATATGATAATACGCCACAATAGTCCCTGCACGTAGCTTTTTTTTGGGGGGGGGGGGGTGAGCGCCAAGGAAGGCATACAGTATATCGACATCTTTAGTCCCTCTTCAAACATCCAATATCAACGGATGTTTCTAGTGACCAGGCTGACAGCACAGCCACACCACTATACAAAGGAGCTCAGGAGAGAGAGGCCAAAGGTGACACATACTCAGAGAACACACTCTCTCTTTCTGGCTCTCTCTCTCCACGCCTCTGGTGTGTAGGAGTCCAAAGAACTCTACCCCACAGAGACACTAGAGAAGGAAAAGAGAGAGAGAGAGAACATAGAGAGAGGGGAGGATAAAAATAAAAACCACCACAGGAGCAGAGCGGAATTACCATTTCAAGCATTGTATACAAGTTTTCCCTGTGAACACAGACTGCTAGAGGAGAGGAGAAGAGCAGAGGGGGGAGGAGGGTGGAGAGTGAATCAGGATGCATACATGCCCCCACTGGCAAACAGGGATCAGAACAGAAGAGTTGTATGTGTTGGGAGGGAGACACATTTCTGTTGTTTGCTGTAAAGTTGTGTTGTATTGTGTGTGCGTTTGTCATCACCTATCAACACACCTGACCTGTTTATACTGTGTGTATACCACACATGATATAGTCTAGTAATGTACAGAGACACACATGGGTGCCCTCCTAATGCGTTTTAACCTTGTCCACAGAAAGAGAGAGTGAGAGAGAGAGAGCGGAGAAGGAGAGAGCGAGTCCAGTTGAGCTCAGTAATTACTATTAATGAAAGCAGCGTTGCATGCAGGGACTAATCCTGCTCTCCTATTCACTCTCTGGGCCTCAGGGACACAGCCCAAAATCTCATATCCTCCGCTTTCCCACCTCTCTCCCTCTTTTTAACCCCTTTCTCCCTTTCCCCCTCCTCTTTCCCCTAAATCTCATTGTGTCCCTCTATCTCCTCATCCAGGCTCTCCACCCCTCCTAACTCCCTCCCATGCCAGTTCCTTTCCTTAATCCCTTTACTCTTATTTTTGCTCTTTACAGCATACTTTTTAAAATTCTTACCCATCTCTCTTCCTCATCTTCGTTTGTCATCCCCTATCAACTCTATCAGTCTCTCCTAATTCTTCCTCATCTTTCTTCAACTTCCCTGTCTGTCTCCCACCTTTTCTTCCTCATTCGCACTGACTCTTACTCAATTTCAATTACATTTATTGGCATGGGAAACATTGGTTAATATTGCCAAAGCAAGTGAACAAGATAATAAACAAAAGTGTGTTGGGGTTTGTTCTTCTTGTTCTTCACTGGTGGCTACAGGTCTTTCTTGTGGCTACAGGTCTTTCTTGTGGCTACAGGTCTTTCTTGTGGATACAGGTCTTTCTTGTGGCTACAGGTCTTTCTTGTGGCTACAGGTCTTTCTTGTGGCTACAGGTCTTTCTTGTGGCTACAGGTCTTTCTTGTGGCTACAGGTCTTTCTTGTGGCTACAGGTCTTTCTTGTGGCTACAGGTCACAAATCTTTCTGCGTTGATGGCACACTGTGATATTTCACCCTATAGATATTGGAGTTTATCAAAATTGGATTTGTTTTCAAATTATTTGTTGGTCTGTGTAATCTGAGGGAAATATGTCTCTCTCTAATAAGGTCATATATTTGGCAGGTTAGGGAGTGCAGCTCAGTTTCCACCTAATTTTGTGGGCAGTGTGCACATACAGTGTCTTCTCTTGAGAGCCAGGTCTGCCTATGATGGCCTTTCTCAATTGCACGGCTATGCTCACTGAGTGTGTACATCAGGGGTGTCAAAGTCAAATGGACGGAGGGCCAAATAAAAATTTTAGCTACAAGCCGAGGGCCGGACTGTTCGAATGTTCATTGAAATTTTTTTAAATGACGCATATAGTCTAGTGAACCTAATTGAACCTACTGAAAACCTAACAAATATATTCCAATATGATCAGATAAATAAAGCAATATTTTCTTATGGCTCTGTCAGTAATCTTTAATTTTCAACAGACACAAAAGACAAATTTCCTTTATATAAAAATCCCCATAACATGAACATTAAATGAAAGAAACCGGTATTCAAGGCACCATCAGTAGCCTATATTTTCTATTTTAGCAAAAGTGGGCTAAATTTACTTCAAAGAAAAAAACAATAATAGCAATTTTCTATCATCCACTCAACTGAAATATTTTTAAAATATAATTGGATTGAAATACAATAAAATAAAGTGCAAAAATCTATTAATCAAAAACAACACTTTGTTTAAGGAGAAGTAACATGCAGTGAAAACAAATATTAAACTTTAACTTTTAAACTTGAACTGAGTAAAAACTCTAAATATGTGATTGCACAGTAATGTTCACTTGTTTGAGGTTGAGGGTGATACTTGGTGGTGTCCCATCTTTTCCACAAGTTCATCAATGTTCGGGGTAAGGCTCTGAGCTGAGGAAATCCTCAGAATTGAGTGGAGGTGTTCAGCAGTAAGTCGACTTCTGTGTGATGTTTTGTTCAAGTTCATCAAAGAAAACAGTTGTTCACACAGGTATGTGCTGCCAAACATAGACAACGTTTGAGCAGCCTGGATGCGCAGCTGGGGCATTGTGTCGGGAGGAAACGGGCGAACTCCGCAGCACCCACTGCCGCACAGTTTGGTTTTAAATGCCTTCACTGTACTGTACATATCAGAGATGACACGATCCCGACCCTGCAGCTGCAAGTTCATTGCATTCAGATGACTCGTAATGTCACACAGAAAAGCCATTTCACACAGAAACATTTAGTCTCGGAGTTGTGTTGTGTCTTTCCCTTTGCTGTCCAAGAACAGACAAATCTCCTCACGAAGCTCGAAACATCTTTGAAGCACCTTTCCCTGGCTTAGCCATCGCACCTCTGTGTGATAAGGCAAATCACCATGCTCCGTTTCTAACTCCGTCAGAAATGCCTTGAACTGGCGGTGATTCAAACCTTTGGCTCTGATAAAGTTAACTGTGCGCGTGATGATGCTCATTACATGCTCCATTTTCAAGGCTTTACCGCACAACGCTTCCTGGTGTATGATACAATGATAAGCTGTCAGCTCACCTGTCGCGATTTCCTCTTGCATCTTTTCCCGTATCTTCACAACCAGTCCGCTCCTGTGTCCACACATCGCAGGTGCTCCGTCGGAAAATCCCCCTCCGTAAATGGCCGGGCTGATTTAGCGATCTCTTCTGCCAAAATAAAACTGGCCTTGACAGCAGCCTGGCCTTGTGATTTGGCTTTTTTGAACAGAGCCTGTCGAGATTTGAGGCCTCGTTTTAATTCCTCTGCCTTTTGTAGCCTTTGTTCCATGTCCATATTCTTGTTTTTGTCCGCGTGTTTCGTTTCATAATGTCGTCTCAGATTATACTCTTTCAGTACCGCCACACTTTCTCCACACAGAAGACACACAGGTTTTCCAGCTACCTCCTTGAACAAATACTCCGACTCCCACCTTGTTTGAAACCCCCGGTTCTCAGTGTCCACCTTCCGTTTTGCCATTTTTGATGGGTATCTGAAAGTTAATTTTACTGTGATGCTGACAACTGCTGTGCCAATAAATATTGAAATGAAGCAGCCTACTGCTCGGTGCGTCACCGTTGCATTGTGGGAAATGTAGTATTGGTGCGTGTAAAAGATCTGCGGGCTGCCGGCTTGCTGCGGTCTGCGGGCCGGTTCTAATAACAAATCAAGATCATCCCAGGGGCCGTAAAAAACCTTCTCGCGGGCCGGATGTGGCCCGCGGGCCTTGACTCTGACATATGTGGTGTACATAGTCAAAGCTTTCCTTAAACCAAACTTCTCTCTCTCTCGCTCTCCCTCTCTCTCTCTCGCTCTCCCTCTCTCTCCCCATCTATCTATTGCTCTCTACACAATGAATCAGGAGGGTTATATTTTGTACATCTCCATCAACTCCCTATTCTTTCTCTCCCCTCCCAGCTCTCTCTCCGGCTCTCTGCCGCTCCCTTGCTTTCATCTCCCTCACATTCCACTCTTTTACATCCCATATTCTATCTCATTCTCCCCCACCCTCCTCCTCTCGCATTTCTATCTCTCTACCGTTCTCCGACACACAATCACTCTTCCTGCTCTCCTGGGCACGCTTTGGTCTCGCTCTACTCAAGCCTTTTTCCTCCTGCATTTCCCTGACGGATACACACACTTACACCTCCACCATCCTGGAGACGTACGCGCACGCACACACACAGCTCCCTGATGGATACACACACTTACACCTCCACCATCCTGGAGACGTACGCGCGCACACACACACACATCTCCCTGATGGATACACACACTTACACCTCCACCATCCTGGAGACGTACGCGCACACACACACACACACACAGCTCCCTGATGAATACACACACTTACACCTCCACCATCCTGGAGACGTACGCGCACGCACACACACACACACACAGCTCCCTGATGGATACGAACACTTACACCTCCACCATCCTGGAGACGTACGCGCACACACACACACACACACACACACACACACACACACACACACACACACACACACACACACACACACACACACACACACACACACACACACACACACACACACACACACACACACACACACACACACACACACAGCTCCCTGATGGATACGAACACTTACACCTCCACCATCCTGGAGACGTACGCGCACACACACACACACACACACACACACACACACACACACACACACACACACACACACACACACACACACACACACACACACACACACACACACACACACACACACACACACACACACACACACACACACACACACACACACACACACACACACACACACACACACACACACACACAGCTCCCTGATGGATACGAACACTTACACCTCCACATACTCCCTGAACGATTCAGACACTTAGTTCCATACCCACACACTCCTCCCTGTCTGCACACCTACACCATATACTCATAGTAGCTTGTTGTCAGGACACAACATCTATTAGTATTAGCCTATTAACAGTAATCCAACTCTGCCAGTCATAGTGCCAATGGCACAATACAAACACATTGACGAGAGAGAGGGAGAGAGAGAGAGAGAGAGAGAGAGAGAGAGAGAGAGAGAGAGAGAGAGAGAGAGAGAGAGAGAGAGAGAGAGAGAGAGAGAGAGAGAGAGAGAGAGAGAAACATAAATACATAAACATGACCTTGTAGTGGTGGGCCCAGCCTCTGAAGTGACTGTACACACTGTATGCAAGGATTTCCTTTGTGTTGTCTTAGGAATGCTGCATTATCTCACCAACCCCCTCTTGTCACATCTCTGTGAACCAAGTGATGCTTTTGCTTTTACATCTTGTAGGTCTGATATCTGATTGGATGTTCACTTTTTAGAGTATTCTATTGGTCAACGACTCAGATTTTGAATCCAAACATGGTCAAATGTTATAAAAGGGGCTTAAATTCATGGTCTCTTTCTCTCTTTGTTCCTGACCTGCTGTGGTGAGATATACTCTGTCTCTTTCCCTCTCTCTCCCATGAGCTATGGGCCATTTTTTAAATTTAACTAGGCAATTCAGTTAAGAACACATTCTTATTTGCAATGACGGCCTAGGAACAGTGCATTAACTGCCTTGATCAGGGGCAGAATGACAGATTTTTCACCTTGTCTGCTTGAATCTTCCGTTACTGGCCCAACGCTCTAACCACTAGGCTACCAAGCCATGGTTTCTTTGTATCTCTCTCTCCCTTTCTGATCATGCATATACTGTAATTATTGTTAATGCTTTGTAACTTAAACTTGTGCTTTGTTTGTGAATTTATTGAATTTTACAACGTAATTAAATCTATTTGCCTTTCATAGACAACTCTCAGACCTTTCTTGGTAGTTTATTCCTGTAACTGAACAGTAGTAGTCCTGCTTGTGTGATGTTGAATCATCTTTATGGAATGAGAAACATTGTAATACACTCTGTCATATTAATTGCATAGTCTTATCACAGGTCGCATGTGTGGTACGCTATATATAATATGACAATATTTACCCCACTACAATCCAATGCATCATGCTTATTAACTCATATTCATTAGCATTGATGGATTCACTCGCTCCTCTCCATGGTGTCCCTAAAAACAATAGCAGCTACTGTATGTTGGCACTGCCATGTTGACCGGAGCCTTGCTGTTGAAAAACCTCCACAGTGTCCGACTTTCGGGCTGTCACCGATGCAGCGCCCCCTACTTCACACACCGACTTTCGTCAACAGTCGGCTACCTGAGTCTTATTGCCCAAACACAACCCGTATTTTACGTCATTTGGCGTCAATCCTAGGCAAAACATGTCTCTCGACCGATCTGCCTTGTAGGTCGTGGAACTCACATTCAAATTTGTAATATTCCAGAACGAAAACATAGTTCCTATTTTTTTTTAATATCACTGCGCTCTCGTATGACTCTCCATGAAATAGACAGAATAACTAAATGATTAAAAACGTTATTACAGTGATTTTGCAATTGTGAGAAAATAAAAAACTATGCGGTGGCTAGCTCCTGCACAAATTCTGTGCAAGGACGTCGGTCACCAACGTGGACTTGATCAGCTGCTTAGCTAATGTTTGCAGCTAGTTTACTGACATGTGTAACGTTAGTTATCTAGCTAGCTCTACCTTCAACAGTTAACGACATACAAAGCTTGGCTAGTCTGTTTCAAATGTCCTGAAGTTGTAGACACGCAGCCCCAAATTTAGGAGGGACAGAAATCAGTCTGTAAATCAGCATGTTTCTCCACTAACGCTAACATGCATCTTTGTATTGTTGGGTCAACTGAGTACAGCAGCTGACTCAGGAGGCTACTGCAATGACTCGCGGCAGAACAGCTGCTTCATGAAAACTCTTAATAAGGTTAGCGAAAAGTACACATTGTTGACAGATGTAGTGTTCTACAGTAGCTTAGATTCATTTAGATGAATTTAGACTGTTTTGAGGCAGAAATGGGGTTCAGCGGGGTATGTCACCGATGTAATATTTTTAGCCAAGCTACTTTGGTTCTATCCCATTACCATGTGTGAAATTCGAGACAGAACAGTGCAGATGGAATCAACGCGATATCTGGCATAAGACAATGACAGACACTGGCATTACCTCCCAGTGATTAAAAGTTAAAAGTTGTTCAGCCTGTTTGACTTGTGATAGCCTATTCTATAGGACCTTCTGAAGCTATTCTGCTGCTTATGGATGAGCACATTAGGCATGTCACCCAGGTAAAGTAATGATATGTTAAAAATAGTGCTGCTGGTGAAATGGCCTTCTGGGCACACCTCTCAGAGTAGGTCTATTTTTAACACATTCATCATCAACCCTGCTGCCCAGGAGAATGAAGTCATGTGGATCACACCTCTTCACTCGAATCCATTAATTCTTCTTAATGAAACATTTTATTAAAATGGCAGAACGTTTTTTTTGCATACCTCCTAGGCTGAAGCGGTCTGAACTACTAACGAGCTTCCTTACTATGCAGAAGTGTTTCAACATTATAACAACGGGGGCAAGGTCTAATTATTCCATGCGTCTTGAGTTACTTGATAACACGTTCTCTTCGGCAATTACGTTCTGGCCAAGAGGTTGAGATGGTTATGTAAAGGACAGGCTGAGGGGAGAGGAGGCACAGTGGAGTGGTTCCTGAGCCCTATTCAAACACACAGATAATGGGTATGGAAGAGCAGGCTCTGCTCGTGCACACACACACATACACACCGACACACACTAGAGAGGAGGCTATTGGTAACAGTAAAGCTTATGCCCCGACTGGAATTCCTCTTCATGTCCGTGGGTGGAGGTTGTACCAGTTGACCACCATCGTCATGGTGACTGAATGAGGTTGGATGTAGCAGAGAAAGGTTGTTCATTTTGGGGAGCTCAGACAGAGTGGAATGGCTGGCCATCGTTTAAGGACATGGGGATTCATACAGACACAAGTCCAGGGGGAGGGTTCCCTCTGGTCATGGCCAAGACAGTTAGGCCTTTACACTGACGCTCAGCCAAGGTATAGGTTAGAGCAGGGTTATTCAGCATAGGTCTCTGCAGCCCCAATGTTTTTATGAATATTGCTAGCAACAACATAAACACATTTTTTATGACATACTGTACCTACAGTAGAAAAGAGGAGAATATACTATTTGTAGTAATGTCAACTTTATTTTTTAACTCCTAATATTGAGCAACTTACACTCACTGAAGTAGCTAACATAGCTGCTGGTAAGGTTTCTTGACTTGGACATTTTTGCCAACACATGGTTAACCTTTATTAAATTAGCTAAACAGCTGCTCTTAGCGAAAATGTGTTTTGAGTTACCTTTTTAGCTAATGGGCTATGTTACAGTTTACACTTCCTCTTCCAATTATAATGTTGGGAGGTCAAAATAATGAAACTAACTACCAAATCTATTCAAAATGTTTTTTTGCTAACATATGATGGGGGTCCCTGGGTCGCCGGTTTGCCTGGGAGAGGCTCCCTGGGCAATAAAATAATGAAGTCCCCTAGGTTAGCGGGCTACTTCGAATGGAGGATCAGGGTGGGGAGGGGGAGAGGAGAACAACAAAAGAGGGAAGAGAAATGTGGGTACACACACTGAAAGTTGAACTAGTTGAACTCCCTGGGCAGTAGCGTGTCCAACCTCTTCTATTCGGCTCTGTCCACTGAGTGTTGGCTCTGATAAACTAGCACTATTATATTCCACTCCCCTCCACCATTTTACGCTTACTCCCACGGTATTCTCCCTCTGTCCTCGTCTTCTGTGGTAATGACGGCACAAGACAAACCCACACCTTACACACAGATGCCCGCATGCACACACACACGCAGCACACACATGCGCGCACACACACACACACACACATGCCTCACACACACACACCTCCACCATCCTGAAGATGTACGTACAAGCACACACACACACAAAACTCCCTTGGATTAACTTGTCATTTTAATCTATAGTGCCTATTCTCTGGCCCAAATTCCATCAGAAATCAATGAGGGATATGGAGGCTGATAAGCCATTAAAAGTAAATGGATACCAAAAGCGATGAACAGCCCATGAATCTGTAATCACACTGACATTCTGGATTCAGTTTATATATCAGCGTGATGGCAGGTCCTAATGTGTGCTTTACTGTGGACTCTAATGGTGAGGTGGAAATGAGTGTTATATATCGTCAGTGTACACACAAATCTGTATAAATGACGCCTGTTTATGAGCTGGTGTAGACGGCTGGCCCTGGGATCCAGGTTTCTCATAGATAATGGTTATGCAAAGCAGAAGATGCAGCTGTGAATCTCCTCTCACACAGAGGAAGGCGATATTAAATATATGGATGTAGATTATACTCTGTAGACGTGGTGCTTCTCTGGAGTTCAAAAGAGGCTCTCGGGAAGTTTTACTAAGAGGAAGGAGAGAGAATTCTGTGTCCAAAACGTCTGAACCCAAGGATTCAGAAGCCAGCTTCAAGGGGTTCTTAGACAGACAGTATGTAGTGGCAGATATAGGAGAGGTTAAAAAAAAATTAAAAAGGGGGGTGGCACAGCTCTGTTTGCACAGTTGTTTACATGGGGGGGTGAACGAGTGGATTACTCAAATCGATGGTGCCAAATAAACTGACCTTTTGGGATATAAAGAAGGATTTTATCAAACAATACGATCACGTATGTTGTAGCTGGGACCCTTTGGATTGCAAATCAGATGAAGATTTTCAAGAAGTTAATATTTAGTCCCTATTTGTGATTTTCTGAAGCCTGTGCTGGTTGAAAAATATTTTGATGTGGGGAGCCGTCCTCAAAAAAATCACATGGCATGCTTTTGCTGTAAAGCCTATTGTAAATTGGACAATGCAGTTAGATTAACAAAAATTTAAGATATAACCGATAATAAGACACTTGTATGTACCTAGATGTTTAATATCCATAATTTTTATGATTATTTATTTGAATTGCGCCTCCTCCAATTTCACCGTGTCCTGCCTATCCCAGAGAGGTTAACGGAAAAGTATGAAGGAATTGACAAGGAAAGTATGAAGGGGAAAGCTATGCTATAGTGTCATGTTTTGTCATAGATTGTCATGTCTTGTCCCTGTGCTTTCTCTTCTATTCGTTTCCCCCTGCTGGTCTTATTAGGTTCTTTCCCTCTCTCTATCCCTCTCTCTCTCTATCGTTCCGTTCCTGCTCCCAGCTGTTCCTCATTCTCCTAACTACCTCGTTTACTCTTTCACACCTGTCCCCTATTTTGCCCTCTGATTAAATCCCTATTTCTCTCTCTGTTTCTGCTTCTGTCCTTGTCGGATCCTTGTTTGCTGTGCTGTGTTCTTGTTCTGTCCTGTCGTGTTTTTGCCTTCATCAGATGCTGCGTGTGAGCAGGTGTCTCTGTCAGCTACGGCCTGCGCCTACCCGAAGTGACCTGCAGTCTGTGGCCGCTTATCCTGTTTCCCCTCTACAGACTAGAGGATTTCTGTTATTCCCCGTTTGGACATTTCCTGTTAAGGATTCAGGATTTGTTATTTTCTGTTTGGACTTGAATAAACTCTGTTTCTGTTAAGTCGCTTTTGGGTCCTCACTCACCTGCATAACATATAGTATGAAGATGAAAATGACAATCATTCAAATAGAAACATGCAACATGTCCATAGCCTATTTATTAGCAACACTGATTGTCAAGGGAGAGAGAATTGGAAAGATTTTACTGTGAGGAATTATTATAATTTGAAAGGATGTAAAAAAAATATATTTAAAAAACAGACCTTTGTTGATATGCTGTGTGAGGTGAAGAAACATTACTAAGAAGCCCAGCTAGGAAGGTACGTCTACGCTTGAATCGGCGTGCACGCTCCGTCAACATGAGCAGGACAAAGTAAGCAGACACCTGCATGTTGTTCACATGGAGTGCATAAATGATGGTTATGAAATAAACCAAAACTTGTTTCTCATAAGTGTAGCAGGTTTTGAACGTTTCCACTCAGAGAATGAGAACAGTAAATTACTGTAATTAATACATGCATTAACAGAAATTAATGTAACCAAATGAGAGAGATTAACGGTAAATTGCCTGTTTTACAAGCAGTAGATTACCACATGAGCAATGTTCCATCTAAGCTGTGCACGTGCGTGGGTGAGCAGTATCACTGAGACTGCTGCGCAGCTCCCTGAGCTCCCTGGACTGGTGTGCAGAATGCAGAAGAAATATCAGCCCACAAAGAGAAGCACGAGATTGAAATTCACTCAACTTTCTAGAGTTTTCCCTGTTAGTTAACACTATCAACGTTTCCCTTTACTGTGGCAATTGTGTTTGAGTCAATGCAATATTAGCCACTTTCAATGCAACATACCGTAACAAAACAAACTATGCAAGAGATTTTGTTATAGGCAGAACGCATAGGAGTAAGATTCTATTGCGACTCAATGGCACAGCCAATCAGAGCTGCAGTAGGCCTACCTGCAAATGGACCATTGCCATATATGAATCTGCGCTATTTACCTCACATCAACACCATTATCCCAGAAACCCTACATCCACTCCAATTTGCATAGCGTCCAAACAGATCCACAGATGAAGCAATCTCTATTGCACTCTACATTGCCCTTTCCCAACTGGACAAAAGGAACACCTATGTGAGAATGCTATTCATTGACTACAGCTCAGCGTTCAACACCATAGTACCCTCAAAGCTCAGTACTAAGCTAAGGAATCTGGGACTAAACACCTCCCTCTGCAACTGGATCCTGGACTTCCTGACGGGCCGCCCCCAGGTGATGAGGGTTGGTAGCAACACATCTGCCACGCTGATCCTCAACACTAAGAGCTCCCCAGGGGTGCGTGCTCAGTCCCCTCCTGTACTCCCTGTTCACCCACAACTGCATGGCCAGGCACAACTCCAACACCATCATTAAGTTTGCTGACGACACAACAGTGGTAGGCCTGATCACCGACAACGACGAGACAGCCTATAGGGAGGAGGTCAAGAGACCTGACCGGGTGGTGCCAGAATAACAACCTATCCCTCAACGTAACCAAGACTAAGGAGATGATTGTGGACTACAGGAAAAGGAGCACCGAGCATGTCCCCATTCTCATCGACGGGGCTGTAGTGGAGCAGGTTGAGAGCTTCAAATTCCTTGGTGTCCACATCAACAACAAACTAGAATTTTTGTATTTTTATTTATTGATTTATTTCACCTTTATTTAACCAGGTAGGCTAGTTGAGAACAGGTTCTCATTTGCAACTGCGACTTGGCCAAGATAAAGCATAGCAGTGTGAACAGACAGCACAGAGTTACACATGGAGTAAACAATTAACAAGTCAATAACACAGAGAAAAAAAGGGGAGTCTATATACAATGTGTGCAAAAGGCATGAGGAGGTAGGCGAATAATTACAATATTGCAGATTAACACTGGAGTGATAAATGATCAGATGATCATGTACAGGTAGAGATATTGGTGTGCAAAAGAGCAGAAAAGTAAATAAATAAAAACTGTGGGGGATGAGGTAGGTGAAAATGGGTGTGCTATTTACCAATAGATTATGTACAGCTGCAGCGATCGGTTAGCTGCTCAGCTAGCTGATGTTTGAAGTTGGTGAGGGAGATAAAAGTCTCCAACTTCAGCGATTTTTGCAATTCGTTCCAGTCACAGGCAGCAGAGTACTGGAACGAAAGGCGGCCGAATGAGGTGTTGGCTTTAGGGATGATCAATGAGATACACCTGCTGGAGCGCGTGCTACGGATGGGTGTTGCCATCGTGACCAGTGAGCTGAGATAAGGCGGAGCTTTGCCTAGCATGGCCTTGTAGATGACCTGAAGCCAGTGGGTCTGGCGACGAATATGTAGCGAGGGCCAGCCGACTAGAGCATACAAGTCGCAGTGGTGGGTAGTATAAGGTGCTTTAGTGACAAAACGGATGGCACTGTGATAAACTGCATCCAGTTTGCTGAGTGTTGGAAGCAATTTTGTAGATGACGTCGCCGAAGTCAAGGATCGGTAGGATAGTCAGTTTTACTAGGGTAAGCTTGGCAGCGTGAGTGAAGGAGGCTTTGTTGCGGAATAGAAAGCCGATTCTTGATTTGATTTTCGATTGGAGATGTTTGATATGGGTCTGGAAGGAGAGTTTGCAGTCTAGCCAGACACCTAGGTACTTATAGGTGTCCACATATTCAAGGTCGGAGCCATCCAGTGTGGTGATGCTAGTCGGGCATGCGGGTGCAGGCAACGATCGGTTGAAAAGCATGCATTGGTCCAAACGCACCAAGACAGTCGTGAAGAGGGCATGACAAAGCCTATTCCCCCTCAGGAAACTAAAAGGATTTGTCATGGGTCCTGAGATCCTCAAAAGGTTCTACAGCTGCAACACCTGGTACGGCAATTGCTTGGCCTCCGATCGCAAGGCAATTCAGAGGGTAGTGCGTATGGCCCAGTACATCACTGGGGCAAAGCTGCTTGCCATCCAGGACCTCTACACCAGGTGGTGTCAGAGGAAGGCCCTGAAATTGTCAAAGACCCCAGCCATCCTAGTCATAGACTGTTCTCTCTACTACCGCATGGCAAGCGGTACCGGAGTGCCAAGTCTAGGACAAAAAGGCTTCTCAACAGTTTTTACTCCCAAGACATAAGATTCCTGAACAGGTAACCAAATGGTTACCCAAACTATTTGCATTGTGTTCCCCCCCCAACCCCTCTTTTATGCTGCTGCTACTCTCTGTTTATCATATATGTAGAGCCACTTTAACTATACATTCATGTACATACTACCTCAATTGGCCCGACCAACCAGTGCTCCCGCACATTGGCTAACCGGGCTATCTGCATTGTGTCCCACCACCCGCCAACCCCTCTTTTATGCTACTGCTACTCTCTGTTCATCATATATGCATAGTCACTTTAACCATATCTACATGTACATACTACCTCACTAAGCCTGACTAACCGGTGTCTGTATATAGCCTTGCTACTCTTATTTTCAAATGTCTTTTTACTGTTGTTTTATTTCTTTACTTACCTACACACACACACACACACACCATTTTTTTCCTCCGCACTATTGGTTAGAGCCTGTAAGTAAGCATTTCACTGTAAGGTCTACACCTGTTGTATTCGGGACACGTGACAAATAGACTTGGATTTGAACTGGACTGTGTTTACAGCTGTGGTCTTGAGTAGATGTGTTTGTTTTGAGATCAAAGCGAGAGCTGCATGTAGCCACATGTGCACATTTTGTTCATATCCTTTGCCAGTTAGTGAGTTATTAGCCCAGTTATATATAATTTGTAGTCAGCAATAGAGGAGTGATTGCTTCCCACAAGAGCACAAAACGTGTACATTTCTAGACTTCTTTGAAAGGCAAGTTAGGTAAAGAGCTTTTTTTTGTCTTAAAGGGGCAGTGTTGTATTTTGAGACAGCCAAGTAGCCAATAGGCTGAGGGTAGCATAATGTTTCTGATTCTCTGTAATAATGGTATGGAAATAATAATACATTTGATTTAGTAAAGTGGTTTCTTGCATCAAACAACGCAACGACATTTTCAGTCACATCCTTGTCTGAAGGACAAGTGGATAAAGAGGTTAATGTCTAAAGTCTCATGGAATGTAGGCCTACATTGAACATCACATATTGGCTGCTACTGAAGGCTGAATAATAAAACAGCAATTTCCATGTTAAAATGTTATGGGATGCATTTTCTCACTCTGCTAGGCCTACATTATGATCTCATAGTCACAGTAGACTACTTGGCCAATGTCTGAAACTGTAAATAGTTATTTTATTTACATGATGGTCTTCATCCATAACCGTCAGTGACATGGTTATTCAATTACCGTCACAGCCCGAATGTCAGCATCTTTCCCTGCTCCCTCTGGGTCTCTTCTTACATTTAATTGGCTGTCTGACAGTCCTCTATGGACCTGTAGGCCACTGATTACACTGATGGGGTCGGTGGCAGGGACAGTAATTTGACCAAATACATGTTGTGACAGTTGTGTGGTTACTGAAGCAGCAACGGACATATTTATGACGAGAGGGTTTCAGTTCAGCATGACACTGCACTGCAGGCCTTGAATATATCATGGTGTATTCGTGTGTGTGTGTACTCTACAGCATCTTTGCATTTGTGAAGTGTGTGTGTGTTGCATATGATAGTGTTTGTAGTTGCCACATATTTAGCATTGAAGGACTTCAGTTTAATGGTCACCAGGCCTCCAAACAATCAGGATGTACAGTGTGACTATCTGTGAGGGGGAGTGGTAAACATAGCAAGTCACTATGGTTCGATCCCTCAAAGTAATGCTGCAGGATAACCTTGATGAGGAAAGTTGGTTATAAATAGGCTTTGTTGTGATGCGAAGGGATATGAATGTAAATGACATGCAAATGTATCCAACAAACATTGCATCTGTATTCAAATGTGCCTTAGATGCTGAAATATGAGTAAGGTTTGGGACTGGGGACATGAAACAGAGCTTTGGTTGAAGGTGGACGCGAAAAAGAGCAATAACGGAGAAGTTTTCCCGAGCCTTTGTCAGCTCTACTCTACATGAAGACACCAGCATAATCCACACTGCATTTCTGAATTCCTGCATGTTGTTTGGAATGTAAATATTTAATGATAAACTCTATTTCAAAATGGTTATGTTCAATTTTTTCCGAAAAAGTGGAAATGTAGATAACTTTAAAAATGATCTATGTTTTCTACGGTCTACTGAAGAGGGAGGTGCTGATTATTCAAACACGCATGCACACACAGACAGACGGGTGTGCGCATACAGGGAGAGTGCCAAAACAAAAGCCTTTGATGCCGGCGATCAGACAAAGCATGCAATGTCTTCAGAAATCCACAAAGCCAGTTGAAAGCTTACACAACCATCAAATCCTCCTTTACCTTATTTCTCTTTGTTTTGTTTCTCTCTCCATCTATTTCTCAGAACTTCAGCAGGGATGGTCATCAGATGTTAGAATGAATCACTCCAACATCACCATATGCATAATACACTGTGTCATTAGTCTACTGAGACAATTCAATGGCTGTACTTTGAAAGAATGTCCTTTCTTAGCAGATTTGAAACAACTTTCACCCATTCTGTGAATTAATGTTATTACTTAGAAAATAAACTCTCCAACTTTCCAACTCAAAGAGAATACTTCATCCACAGTCTGTCATTAAGCAGGCGTCTGCATGTCTCTCACTATCTCACTATTCACAAACTTTCTGATATTAAACTGCTGACGGTCAGGGAGTCATACTGGATGTATTATTGCTTTAGTGTGTGTGTATGTTTGGTGCTTGGGTATGTAGAGTGTTTCTCTGGACCCCAGTATTCAAGTGTGTGTGTGTGGGGCGGGGGGGTCCTGTTCCTAACCCCCTCCAACACTGTGCACCCAAACACAGATTTGAGAGGAAAGGGAAATCTCTTTCTCTCAGACTACTGCCCACCTCTCTAAATGTCCCTCTCAGTCACTTCTATCTATTCAATTCCCCTCCTCTGGCTTCTATTTCACTATTCCTCTGTCTTTGATCTATATCAGCTCCACCATCTCTCATTCTCACTATCCCTCTCCTATCTACCTCTCTTCCAACCTTTCATGTATTTTATTCCTACCTTTTCTATTGCTCTCTATTTTTCTCATCTTCTCTCTCTGTACACTCCCTATATTACACCCCCTATCCTTCCCTCTACATATCTCTCATATCCCTCTCTTAGCAGTTATTGGATCAGTGCATTTATAGATGCTTGTATATTGCTATATTACATTGTTTGCCACTTCCCCCCTTCCAAAACCAATTATGCAATAAATAAATAGATAAACAACATAGCGGCCATCCTTCGTGGCTGCCTAACAGTGCCAAATGACCTAAATCAGATTGTAGGAATGAAACAATAAAAATATAAATGCTGAGAGTAGGCTAGATTTAATTATCAGACACATTAGAGGCAGGTAACCCAAACAGCATTTGACTACAGGAATTGTCCGACCTAGCAGATACACAATCCAGGGAGGCGGCTAAGAGGACACCAGAGAGTAAGATAGGAGGAGAGGATGTCAGGCTGAGGAGAAGAAGAATGCAGTGGGGGTAAGGGAGCAGAGGAGGAAGAGGAGAAGGAGGGAAGGAAAATTACATGTGGGGGAAGAAGAAAGGAGTAGAGGCAGAGAAAAAGAAAAGGAGCGTGATGAGGAGAGGCGAAGGAGAAGAAGAGGGGAGTGGAAGAGAAGAAGAGGGGAGTGGAAGAGAAGAAGAGGGGAGTGGAAGAGAAGAAGAGGGGAGTGGAAGAGAAGAAGAGGGGAGTGGAAGAGAAGAAGAGGGGAGTGGAAGAGAAGAAGAGGGGAGTGGAAGAGAAGAAGAGGGGAGTGGAAGAGAAGAAGAGGGGAGTGGAAGAGAAGAAGAGGGGAGTGGAAGAGAAGAAGAGGGGAGTGGAAGAGAAGAAGAGGGGAGTGGAAGAGAAGAAGAGGGGAGTGGAAGAGAAGAAGAGGGGAGTGGAAGAGAAGAAGAGGGAGTGGAAGAGAAGAAGAGGGGAGTGGAAGAGAAGAAGAGGGGAGTGGAAGAGAAGAAGAGGGGAGTGGAAGAGAAGAAGAGGGGAGTGGAAGAGAAGAAGAGGGGAGTGGAAGAGAAGAAGAGGGGAGTGGAAGAGAAGAAGAGGGGAGTGGAAGAGAAGAAGAGGGGAGTGGAAGAGAAGAAGAGGGGAGTGGAAGAGAAGAAGAGGGGAGTGTGGGGGAGGAGGAGAGGTAGAGATGCAGAGAACAAAAAGAAGCAGTGAGTGTGGGGAGTAGGACTGGAGGAGAATATATATATAGAAGAAGTGGGGTGTGGGGGGGAAGAGGACAGTAGAAGAGGTGAAGGAGAAGAAGAGGTGTGTGTGGAGAGGAAGACAGGATTGTAGGCTGAGCTCAGGTGTCTTAAAGCAGATATTATTGCCTTATCTGTCACCTGCAGCAGCTCAGCTATTATTTTAGAGAGAGAGAGGACCTGCTAGGGGAGGGAACATAGATGGTGTGTGTGTGTATACCTTTGGGTGTGTGTGTTATGTAGATTAAATTCCCCCTCCTCCTCCTCAGCACAGAGGGAAAATAAACACGGTAAACCCTGAGCTTCTCTGCTGTAATCTGTTCTGAAGGCCACGGGGGTCTGGGAGATGTGTATGGAGGTACATGTCAACTGTCTCTGCAGGAACAACAAGCTAGAGTCTTGCTTCTGACTGCAAAAGTTGGCTTGGAGTGTAAGAGGAAGCCAAGTATTGAATCCTGGCGAACACTGTTAAGGATAATAATGGTGCCCTGTGACTGTGATCCCGTTAGCTTGTAGCCGTGATAGTGTGTCGTTTGCGCATAGTTAGCATGCAGCTGCATACCTGCAGTGGTCAAGCAATGCTGCTATGTTTCAAGTAGTTGGCATGTAACTGTCGAATGGCTGTCTTTCTATGGTGGTCATTAGCATGTAGCCGTGTTTTAGCGTTTAGTTATGTAGCATATAACTCCTTACCTGCGGTGGTGAGGCAGTGTTCCTCGTCGCTGTTGTCCTGACAGTTGTCTTGTCCATTACACAGGAAGCTGCGGTCCACACAGCGCCCGTTACGACACTTGAAGCGAGCCTCCAAGCACACCAGCGGGTTACCTGCTGTGAGAGTACAACAACATGACTCAGAGGTTAGAGGTCAGGGGATAGAGATTAGGTATGTGATAAACATACTGTAGGCATTGTTTTGATTTGTTTTTCTAACCACTAGCTCCTTAACACTAGAAGTGCAGAGACCAAACTACGCACAGCTCACCTGGCAGTTGCCTCTCGGAACAGAACCTACGACATCTGCAAGCGACATATTTATGGGAAGAGTTGCAGGGTAGTGGGTTCGATCCCCGGGACCACCCATACGTAGAATGTATGCACACATGACTGTAAGTCGCTTTGGATAAAATCGTCTGCTAAATGGCATATATTATTATTATTATTATTATTATTATTATTATGTGTCGACTCTTAGGAAAAGGGATAACAGCTAAAAGAGATCGAACTGATGCCATGGCATGAAGACAGATGCTTTACTGTAAGCACGAGTGAGGCCAAAAATAATATGTCCAATAAATGACAATAATGGACTATTTTTGCTTTCGTGCTGATTTGACTATTTATCAAGCCCACTTTGAACTGATACTGATGTTTAGGATAATGATCATTTCTTAATTTGACAGTGTGTCTTGCTGACCGTGCGTCTTAGTGGTTTGGGCATTTGCATTTGTTGTGTCGTTATAAAATGAAGTTGTTACCGTGTTCCAACGCACATACTTTTTTTTTACATAGTTGTACAAAGGCAAAACCATGAATAAAATTGCTTTATCACTTGAAATTCTGTGCTTTTAGTGTTTTTTCATGTTTACACATAGCCTACAGTAACAAACAAATAAAAATGCTATTATGTAAACATATATTTTTTTTCCGTATTCTAATGTTACCTAAGACCTTCATCAACACAACCAAAGGATTATTTTCCCGATAGTATTACATTTATTTATTAGACTGTTAGAATGCTCACATCCCAAAAGACACGTCATTGGCTCAAAGTGGGGTCCCTCGAGGCCTGGCACTTTAAGTGTTAAACTAAAGAACAGAAGATGTCCAAAAAAAAAGAGAAACCTCAAACCTAAATCCAAAACATATACTGTAACACAGTCCAATTTAACAGAAACGTTGGGATTTTAGACTATCCAAAATGATCAGAAATTTGAAGAGGGGAGTAATGTAACACATCACACGGAATCGAGAAATCATAAAAGTTCTGATTCCTCTTTGCACTCTGTGCTGCTTGGCCTTTGTTCCAAGCCTGGGCAGAATTAGGCGGAATTATCTTGTGAGACGATTCCAACAATTACCCAATGGAGATGATGTGGTCGGCTCTGAGAGTGCGCCGCTCCCAGCCCAGAGCACACGGAGGGAGAACAGCTCCATTGAAATAGCTAGATTAGACGTGTAAGCCGCGTCGGCGTGGGGGCCTGCGGGCTATGCACAGTGTTTCTGATGATGGAGAGTGATTGGTTCGTTAAAAGCTGCTCGGTTGAGATGGAGAGAGACAGGAACAGAGACACCACTCCCACCAATCCCTCTCCCAATCCTCCACTATAATATACTACAGCTGGCTCCCAAATGATCCCCATCTCTGTACTGTGTCTGCTAACCAGAGGACAAATCGCACTGACTATAGGTCCAGAAGACCAACCTGGGTGTGAATACAGTATGTGGCTAAATAGAGAGTGGTTTCCATAATAATTGTATATTAGGGTCACGATGAGGTTTGGTTGTAAGGGTTATTATGGGATGGGAGGTAGTTGCCGTGGGATACTCACTGCAGTTCTCCTCGTCGCTCCCGTCAGGACAGTCACTGAAGCCGTTACAACGGAAGCGCCCGATGATACAGTGGATCCCGTTGGCACAGGCGAAAAACGTCGGAGCACACTTGGACTTTATCTTGGCTGTGGGGAGGAGAGCGGGAGAGAGAGGGGAGGGGGGGGGAAGGGTCTGTTATTTAGGATGATGGCAGAAATATCTATGGATGGATGATACTGCAGTTTTAAGTGTGTCATAATAGAGTTGAGCTGTGGGGATGAGAGAAGTAGAGAGCGCGAGAGAGATAGATAAGGAAGAAGAGAGAATAAGAAGGAAGGAAGGACAGCAGGAGAGAGATGGAGAGGAGAGGGAAAGAAAGGGGGGGAAGAAAGGAGAGAGATGAAGAGCGGGACAGGAAGAGAGCGGGAGAGAAGGAGTGAGAGAGAGGAGGAGAATGGTAGAGAGAGAGGGATGTGTTATATGGGACAATTCCAGACAACCACTGTATATTACAGGATGTTGATGGAGTGTCATTCATGGCCTTAAAGGATCCTCTTATTGGCATTCTGGCAATGGTGCACTTTGAATACTGAACTGTTGTTCTGTCATACTAAAGGTCAGTGAATTAATCAGTTCTACTTATCCTGCAGTACTTCTTTGCACTTTCTCTATTGGCCTACTGCCCTCAGCTTAAGAGCTACTGGTCGGAGACAATGGAAAGCAGTTAGGAAGGAGAGCAGGCAGGAAGCAGACAGAGACAAAAAGAGAACAGATAGTGGAGGGGACCCTTGGAATAGATCCAACACCAGTCAGTCTAACGGAGGGTAGATGGAGAGGGGGCCAGAGGACAGATCTCAGTGGACAGCCAGGAGATTGACGAGCCTCCAACCCCATCATTCCCATCATTCGGCACCGTTTAACACCAGTAGCATATATTGATCTCAGCTGCCTGCCTCAGATATATTGATCTCCCCTCTCTGGAGGAGGAAAACACTGTGCAGGAAGTTGCTACACCACAGACAGAGACTTGTGGGGAGAAGTCAGACCAGAAAGACCTTGGTTACTTGGTTACTGCTTTTCAATCCATTGCAGATAGTGGCATTCTAGGGCCAAGATTGGCATTTTGAGAAGTGCATTGGCACATTCTGTCCCATAGTGTGACCCAAACCTGCCATCGCAAGATGAGTCCACCATCTGGGACATGCTACTGTGCAAATCAAAGAACCCCTGAGAGTGTTATCTAGATTAGAAATCCACTAACTGGAGAGAGAGAAAGCTGAAAACATGTTTTAGTCAATGGTTAATTCCCCTGGAAAATGTATGCAACACAAAAGCTCAGTAACTCAGGTGCTTAAAGTATAGATCAAACTTTCTGTCTATGTAATCCACCTCATACAAGAGCTACCAAGTAGGTTGCATAGCTAGCTGCCAGTTGAGCAACCACTGCCAGTAACCAGTTAGCCACCAGTATGTGGGCACAGACACTGCATACATAACAGGCGGCTCTAGTAAAACCCAGCATTTGAAAGCAAGGCCTCAAACTCCGTAAAGGCGGTGCACTGAGTGGGTACACAGTACACCTCTCAGCAAGCACAAAATAACAGCAAGGATCTAAACAGGCTGTGTAGGTGTACATTAAAGCTAATTTGTCCGCAAACAATGAAGAAAACTCAAAGGTTGTTGTTTTTTCTTCATATTTTCTCTCACTCAGTCTCACTTTGATGTAGAAAACAATAAAAACAGGTTCCCGTCTATCACATATGTCTTGTTTGTATTTCTCTTGGCCTCCTAAGAAAGTGAGAATTCAAGCTGAGAATGATTTGTGGGTACGAAGCCATTTAAGACCATTGAGATGCACCCCTGTGGAGGTGGGTAGTAAACCGCATGCTATAGCCTGGTATGAAACAACTTTTAATTGAGGAACCACTGTATCACATCCGGTTGGAGGTTGCCTCGTCCTTCACAGGTAGAACAGAGTGCAGCTCTCAGGACATAAAAAAGCCATTTTGGAGTAAAATAAGGGGAGTCAAGAGGGCAGAGACTTAACAAAATAAAACTCAGACCCTGTTATTACATTTTCCTTGTTTCTCTTTGTTTTTGTTGCCTGGAATTGTTCTCTCTCCACCTCTCTAAATTGAAGAACTTCCATGTTGTTGTTTTTTCCACTCAGAGCATTGATCTTCAACCTCTCCCCCCTACCTCTTTCCCTCTCCCAACCCTCCTGTGACTCTCTCCCTCTTAGTTGAACTTCTTTCATTCCGGGCCAAGTTTTTTTCCTTTTTCTCTGAGCCTAAATAGAAGTTGTTTACAAAAACCAGCCCCAGTTTTTTTTCCGTGTTGAATGGCTTCCAAAGTTAGTGGCAGTGTTCAGCGCAGCAGGAAAACATGAAACCAAATGGCCTGCAGTCAGGCTGATTCCTCTAGAAAAGTCTATCACCAGCAGTAAAACACAACCTGATCTCACTGACACACACACTAACACATGGACGGAAGCACAAACAAGCGCAGAGGCATGCCCACGCACGCACGCACACTTCAGGGGTGAGTGCTTTTCCTTTCAAATCTCTCCTAAACCTTATCCAAGAGAGCATTCTTAATATCAAATTTATTTGCCATAAAACTTCCAAGCAGCAAACATTTTTTCATTGCTTTAATTAAATACTAAGGTTTTCCCTTTTCATGCAGCCAAACAAAGGCCATTGCTGCATAGTACACATACTGTTGAAACTTTGAGTAGCTGGAGATTCATCTGAGTTGAGTCCCTTTATCATAGATGGACACAATGAAAAGCAGCGCATATTAAAACACATGATTGTTTCTTCAAATCCAATCAAATGTTATGTCACATGCTTCGTAAACTGTAAACTGTTGTAGACAAACAGTGAAATGCTTACTTACAGGCCCTTCCCAACAATGCATATATATTAATAATAGAAAAATAATAAACATGAGGAATAAATACACAATGAGTTCCGAATCGTTGGCTATATACACAGAGTACCAGTACCAAGTCGATGTGCAGGGGTACTTGAGGGAGATAGGTCATTCTTAGGGCCTTCCTCTGACACCGCCTGGTATAGAGGTCCTGGATGGCAGGGAGCTCAGCCCCAGGAATGTACTGGGCCATACGCACTACCCTCTGTAGAGCCTTGTGGTCGGATGCCAAGCAGTTGCAATACCAAGCAGTGATCCAGCCAGTCAAGATGCTCTCAATGGTGCAACTGTAGAACTTTTTAAGGATCTGAGGGCCAATGCCAAATCTTTTCAGCCTCCTGAGCGGATAGAGGTGTTATCGTGCCTTCTTCATGACCGTCTTGGTGGCTGTGGACCATAATAATTCCTTAATGATGTGGACACCAAAGCTCTTGAGCCGCTCAACTTCAGCTACGTCAATGTGGATGGGGGCGTGCTCGGCCCTCCGTTTCCTGAAGTCCATGATCAGCTCCTTATTCTTGCTGTTGTTGAGGGAGAGGTTGTTGTCCTGGCACCACACTGCCAGGTCACTGACCTCCTCCCTATAGGCTGCGCGTCGTCGTCGGTGAGAGAGGACCAGGCGTTGAAAGGACATTATCTGACCTTGCCTGTGCGTTTGTGAGGGAAGGAAAATCGATGGGGGATGGAGTCTGGGTGAAAGAAAGGAGGGCAGGCAGAGACTGAGGCAGTCTGCTAGGAGGCTGGAAGATCAAACTAATCATTCTGGCCCCTTCAGAGTCCTGGCCCAGTCTGGCGCCGTACAATACAATAACCTTCTGAGGGAGAACAACCTACAGCAGGTTGGCCCTAAAGAGCAGCCTTCAGCCTTGCTTTCTCTTGGCCCTGAAACTTTAATGGAACTTTATGATCACTCCCGGCCAACAACGTTCAAGCGATGTTACCGATGTGCAAAAGAGGAGCAGTGAGTGACTCCCATATGCTGTACATATTTATGTTGAAACAACATTTCAATGAGCCTACATCATAAACCATCAAGGCATTATGAGCTAATGTTTTCCTAGTAGGTGATGCCACAGGGCCAGCAACCTTCTGTCAAGACAAGTGTGTGCAATATCAACGATGAAAACATAATTTAGAACGCATCTGCATTTAGAAAGCTGCCTTTTTTAATGGATGGTAAGACAGAGCGATACAGACAGGCTACTTGGTGTAGAGAATGAGCGTTGTTTAGTGCGGCGATAGATCTCTCCAATAAAGACTCTGTTGCAATATTCATCAGAGGGGCTCATATCTTCTAATAGCCTTGTTTCAAGTCAGTGCATCCGACAATGTGTGCTCTACAACGGCACATTAGCATTTATTTTTCTTTTGTAGATTTTGGGGAAGCCGCTTTGCTGGAGCGCAACTGTCTGAGGGGCAGGGAGGGAGTTCAATCTGAAGTAGAAAGACAGAGAGAGGAGAACGAGAGGGGAGAGAGAGGAAGAAAGAAAGAGAGCAAGGCCTTAATCAATATTTCATCCTGGTCTGTGGTATTAATTGCAGAAGCTCATTGATCAGTCATCCATTAAGTGTCTGGGCTGCACCAGACCTATTCTACATCCCTCTGCATCTACTCTGCACTCCTCTCCCCATTCTTCAACTGCTCTCTCTTCTTCTTCGCTTCTCTACTATCTTTTTCTATCCCCTCCCCTTCCTCCTCTTCTACATTTTTTGTCTTTCCTCTCTTTCCTTTTCCTCCCCTACTTGCTTCTCTCAGTTCTGAGGTATTTTTTATTATCAATGTGTGTAATAAAAAAAGGTATTCCTTCAATGTTGAAATAGATGGTCTCTTCTCCTCTGTGGTGTGTGAGGAGTGTGTCTGAGACAGAGCTGTAACAACAGATATTAAACCACACACACACACACTCCCTCTGTAAGCCCCACAATCCTTTCTGGCCTCTCCTCCATGACACAGACTTTCCATAAGCTCCACACTCCCACTGGCCCCGGGAGGACATGGAGGGACAAGGGAGAGATGGAGCGAAAGCGAGAGAGAGAAAGCGAGAGAAAAGAAACACATGTTGCATGCACGTTTTGCAGACACACACACAAGCTCAGAGACATTGTGGTGGAGCTGGAAGGATCATGGCCAAACAGCCAGCTTTCTGGGATTTATTAATTTTTATCCCCTTACTTTTCCTGCCTATATTCCCATCTCCCCCTTTTTCTCTCTCTGTCCTTTGTCCATGCCATTACCACCTCTCTCTCTCTCCTTCTCTCACCATCTTCCCTCTCTCCCACCTCTCTTCCCCTCTCTCCCTCCTTCGATAAGGTTGGGGGTTAAACTCCACTAAGAGGGCATGGACCAGCAAGCCCCGTTAGCTCTCCTCTCCTCTGCTCTCCTCTCCATACATAGAACACATTTACATGTATGTATGTACAGTGGGGCAAAACATTATTTAGTCAGCCACCAATTGTGCAAGTTCTCCCACTTAAAAAGATGAGAGGCCTGTAATTTTCATCATAGGTACACTTCAACTATGACAGACAAAATGAGAAAAAAAATCCAGAAAATCACATTGTAGGATTTTTAATGAATTTATTTGCAAATTATGGTGGAAAATAAGTATTTGGTCACCTACAAACAAGCAAGACTTCTGGCTCTCACAGACCTGTAAATTCTTCTTTAAGTGGCTCCTCTGTTCTCCACTTGTTTCCTGTATTAATGGCACCTGTTTGAACTTGTTATCAGAATAAAAGACACCTGTCCACAACCTCAAACAGTCACACTCCAAACTCCACTATGACCAAGACCAAAGAGCTGTCAAAGGACACCAGAAACAAAACTGTAGACCTGCACCAGGCTGGGAAGACTGAATCTGCAATAGGTAAGCAGCTTGGTTTGAAGAAATCAACCGTGGGAGCAATTATTAAGAAATGGAAGATATACAAAACCACGGATAATCTCCCTCGATCTGGGGCTCCACGCAAGATCTCACCCTGTGGGGTCAAATGAAGTTTGCTAGAGAGCATTTGGATGATCCAGAAGAAGGATTGGGAGAATGCCATATGTTCACATGAAACCAAAATATAACTTTTTGGTTAAAAAAAAGTTTGGAGGACAAAGAATGCTGAGTTGCATCCAAAGAACACCATACATACTGTGAAGCATGGGGGTGGAAACATCATGCTTTGGGGCTGTTGTTCTGCAAAGGGACCAGGACGACTGATCCATGTAAAGGAAAGAATGAATGGGGCCATGTATCGTAAGATTTTGAGTGAAAACCTCCTTCCATCAGCAAGGGCATTGAAGATGAAACGTGGCTGGGTCTTTCAGCATGACAATGATCCCAAACACACTGCCCGGGCAACGAAGGAGTGGCTTCGTAAGAAGCATTTCAAGGTCCTGGAGTGGCCTAGCCAGTCTCCAGATCTCAACCCCATAGAAAATCTTGAGTTGAAAGTCCGTGTTGCCCAGCAACAGCCCCAAAACATCACTGCTCTAGAGGAGATCTGCATGGAGGAATGGGCCAAAATACCAGCAACAGTGTGTGAAAACCTTGTGAAGACTTACAGAAAACGTTTGACCTCTGTTATATACCCTTTGTTGGCAATGACAAAGTATTGAGATTAAGTATTTTCAATAACAAAAGTTTTCCACCATAATTTGCAAATAAATTCATTAAAAATCCTACAAAGTGATTTTCTGGATTTTTTTCTCTCATTTTGTCTGTCATAGTTGAAGTATACCTATGATGAAAATTACAGGCCTCTCTCATCTTTTTAAGTGGGAGAACTTGCACAATTGGTGGCTGACTAAATACTTTTTTGCCCCACTGTATGTATGTATGTATGTATGTATGTATGTATGTATGTATGTATGTATGTATGTGTGTGTGTGTGTGTGTGTGTGTGTGTGTGTGTGTGTGTGTGTGTGTGTGTGTGTGTGTGTGTGTGTGTGTGTGTGTGTGTGTGTGTGTGTGTGTGTGTGTGTGTGTGTGTGTGTGTGTGTGTGTGTGTGTATGTATGTATGTATGTATGTATGTATGTATGTATGTATGTATGTATGTATGTATGTATGTGTGTGTGTGTGTGTGTGTGTGTGTGTGTGTGTGTGTGTGTGTGTGTGTGTGTGTGTGTGTGTGTGTGTGTGTGTGTGTGTGTGTGTGTGTGTGTGTGTGTGTGTGTGTGTGTGTGTGTGTGTGTGTGTGTGTGTGTGTGTGTGTGTGTGTGTGTGTGTGTGTGTGTATGTGTGTATGTATGTATGTATGTATGTATGTATGTATGTATGTATGTATGTATGTATGTATGTATGTATGTATGTATGTATGTATGTATGTATGTATGTACGTATGTAGGTGCAAACTACCAAACTACTGAGACACGCACACAATCTATTTTCCACCCTTAGGAGCTAGAAGCAGATCTGCCATATCTGTCGGCGCCATCTGTAAACAATAAGCACACAAAACACTGCATTTCAGGAGTTCTGTATTAGACGTGTTCATTTGGGACACAAATGTAATGTGAAAAATGCTTCATTTGTAAAGGGGATTGACCTTGCATTGGCTTTGCAACACAGTAACCAAATAACTTAATGTAATAATGTATTACAAGAACATGGAGATATTAGGCTTTTTTTCTCTGAGTGCTGTAGATGTTGAATGCTTTGTCAAAACGAGCGGCAGTATTAACATGGCTCTGGCTGACCTCTTTGCTGGAGCGCAATTGTCTGAGGGGCAGGGAGGGAGATCAGTCTGAAGTAGAAAGAGAGAGCGAGTGAGGGGGAGAGGGAAAGAGAAGCACACTCAGTCCTATCAGGAAGAATGTATGCTGGCAGAGAGAAAGCAGGAAATGCAGGCCAGGTTTGTATGACTCCCTGGGCCAAACTTTTCAACTGGTTGTCATGGGGATAGGATGCAAGAAGGAATATAGCAAAAGCTACTGGGGCATCGAGATAGCAGCATATTTCCTTGGATATGATCAAGGTGCGTGTGTGTGTAACAATGTGTGAAGAAAATAAGTGTGAACTATTATTGTGTATGAGGTGAGTGTACAAGTACATAGGTTTGCTTGTGAGTCTGTGTGCGTGTGTGTTTATATTTGTTAGTGCATGCGTGTGTGTGTGTGTTTATACATTGTCTGAGTTGCATATGCACATGGGTCTCAGTGTGTACAAACAAGTCATTTGCATGTCCAGATCAGCCAGTCAGCCAGCACTCTAGTCCGTTCCCCCTTGGCTACATAATTTCTATAAACAAATTCTCATTAATGAGTCATGGGGGATATCTGATTGAATATGACCTTTACTTTCAGCTCTGCACGAAAAACCCAATTTGTGTGAAGGCCGCCCACATCAGGGCTAACCACTGGCTAAATAGCGTTGTATTCTGGGGGGTTAAGAAACCAGAGTAATGATTCTCATCCACCAGACAGAGGCAGAGCAGGGAGCTAAAAGGACAATGGTACTGTACTGCATGGACTGGTACAACCTTCTGGTGCAATACAGCTGCCATGGCATCACTCACATGGGTGCTACATGTTAGTAGTTGAGGTGAGTCCTTAACTTCCTACCTTTAGTATGTAAAGCACTTTGAGCACCTGGGAAATCGGCTATTCCCAGACAAAGTAGGCATTCTTATTCAGGACACAGAGGTAGGGCAGCTAGCTAGCTAAAGGCTAATCGAATAACAGGGCAGTCCAGGCTTCTGCCAGACTGCAAATTGACTGTAAGAAGCCTTAACAGATAATATTTGACTAAGACAATCATTTTAACTGTGCTTACATTTGTATATATGATCACATACAGTGAGTGTACAAAACATTAGAAACAACTTCTCTTTCAATGACAGACTGACCACGTGAATCCAGGTGAAAGCTATGATCGCTTATTGATATCACTTGTCAAATCCACTTCAGTCAGTCTAGATGAAGGGGAGGAGAACGGTTGAAGAAGGATTTTTAAGCCTTGAGAAAATTGAGACGTGGATTGTTCGTGTGTCATTCAGAAGGTGAATGGGCAAGCCAAAATATTTAAGTGCTTTTGAGCAGGGTATGGTAGTAGGTGCCAGGCGCATCAGTATGAGTGTGTCAAGAACTGCAATGCTACTAGTTTGTTTTACGCTCAACAGTTTCCCATGTGTATCAAGAATGGTTCACCACCCGAAGGACATCCAGCATTCCCTGTGGAATGCTTTCGACACCTGTGTATATCTCTCTATTAGTGTTGGGCGGTATCCAGATTTTCTAATCGTCATACCGTCCTTCTTTGTGATTTATGGTATTATCGACATAGTACACAAAAAAGTTCCAAAAAAGCCCATCCGGTGTCTGTTGTCAGAATGCTAACTAAATTAACACAAGTAATAGCACATTTCCATGGACGCTGCTAGCGAAATATTCTAACGGGCGCAAAAGAAAATACACAAACTGCAAAGACAGGCAATCCAGCTCATAAAGTTATCCATTTACAGTACCAGTCAAAAGTTTTGGACACACCTACTTATTCCAGGCATTTTCTTTATTTTTACTATTTTTCTACATAGAATAATAGTGAAGGCATCAAAACTATGAAATGTGTCTTCATGTAGTAAGCAATATTTGAGATTCTTGAAAGTAGCCACCTTTTGCCTTGATTTGAGATTCTTGATACCTTTTGCCTTGATGACAGCTTTGCACACTCTTGGCATTCTCTCAAACAGCTTCATGAGGTCGTCACCTGGAATGCATTTCAATTAACAGGTGTGCTTTGTTTAAAGTTCATTTGTGGGATTTCTTTCCTTCTTAATGCGTTTGAGCCATTCAGTTGTGTTGTGACAAGGTAGGGGTGGTATACAGAAGATTGCCCCATTTGGTAAAAGACCAAGTCCATATTGTGGCAAGAACAACTCAAATATTCAAAGAGAAACGACAGTCCATCATGACTTTAAGACATGATGGTCAGTCAATGCGGAACATTTCAAGAACTTTGAAAGTTTCTTCAACTGCAGTCGCAAAACCATCAAGCGCAATGATGAAACTGGCTGTCATGAGAACCGCCACAGAAAAGGAAGACCCAGAGTTACCTCTGCTGCAGATGAAACATTCATTAGAGTTACCAGCCTAATGGCAGCCCAAATAAATTCTTCACAGAGTTCAAGTAACAGACACATCTCAAAATAAACTGTTCAGAGGAGACTGCGTGAATCAGGCCTTCATTGTCGAATTGCAACAAAGTAACCACTACTAAAGGACACAAATAATAAGAAGAGACTTGCTTGGACCAAGAAACATGAACAATGGACGTTAGACCAGTGGAAATCTGTCCTTTGGTCTGATGAGTCCAATTTGATGTTTTTGGTTCCAACCGCAGTGCCTTTGTGAGATGCAAATTAGGTGAACAGATGATCTCTGCATGTGTGGTTCCCACCGTGAAGCATGGAGGAAGAGGTGTGATGGTTTGGGGGTGCTTTGCTGGTGACACTGTCAGTGATTTATTTAGAATAAAAGGCACAGTTAACCAGCCTGGCTACCACAGCATTCTGCAGCGATACGCCTTCCCATCTGGTTTGCGCTTAGTGGGACTAAACATTTTTTTTTTTTAAACAGGACAATTACTTTTTCAATGTAGGCTCATTTACTTGTGTGGCTGCCAGCCAAATACCGTTGCACTTCTGATGAAAATGAAGCTATTTTCTGCCGAATGTGTTGCTTTAATGTATTTTCTGTGAAGGAAAACTTCTATTGAAGCACAAAAACACTCTTGACTTTCAATTTAAAACACGACCCCTGTCAATACACAGCTGGACTCACCTGCTCCTGCCTTCTACCATTGTGCTATTTAAAACAAGCACATGACTGGCTCAACTGTTCTGGGGAACTACGGTAAGCTTCATAATGTAAAATAATGTGACAGGTGAAATGAAGAACGCAATCTGCTTTATCTCCTAACGTATCAAACAAGTAGACTGCAGGTGTTTGCATAAAAAGTATGAAATATGAAAATATAGTAAAAAAACGTCAGCATTTGGTGATATTGAAAAACAATCCTGTGGCTATTTCCAAATACTCCGGTATACGGTATATACGTTATACCACCCAAACGTACTCTCTATTATGCATGGAAATACTTTGGAACAGATTGAAATCACTTGGAGCAGATATGCTGGTGTTTTTACAGTCTTTTTTTTACATTTTCTAATAACTTTCAAATGTTTTTCTTTGCTCAGACAACTTGGAGGGGCCAGTTGGGGAACCCTGCCCTACAGAGAATCATAGATATGGCCTCACAACTAGAGATATGAAACATGAGGTGGCAAACATCCTCTCTATCAAACTAGCAGCAGCTCATATCGCAGGTGACACATATTTCCTGTTGCTGCGTTGGCAGAAAGGAAGCAAGGTTAACACTAATGGTAGTCATAGCGATAAGGGTTGCCATGCATACAGATAAGCAAGAAAGAACCGAGACAAGCAGAAGTGGAAAGCATGTGTATTACCGGTATGGGGGTGGATAGACAGTGCATGTTGAGTGAAGGCACAGCTCTGAACGACAGGTTTGTACTAAAAAAAGAAACATTTGTTGAATCCCCAATGTGTTATCACTATGCTTTCAACCATCTAATAGAACAACCAAATTCCAATTGGAAAACAATGTTTGATTTTTGGTGTAGTCATTAAAATGGGTTATCACTGCACTTTCGACCATTTAAAGCACAACAAAGTTAAAATGGGAATACAATGTCAGATATTTGGTATTTATACAACAACGTCATGTCTTTTCACTGTGCTTCATAAATATGTTTTATTGTCACATGCACCAGATAGGTGCCGTGAAATGTTTTGTTTTAAAGGGTAAGTCATAGTAGTACGGTGCCCTGGAGCAAATTAAGATTAAGTACCTTGCTCAAGGGCAAATCGACAGATTTTTCACAATGTCGGCTCGAGTATTTAAAAAGCATCCAATTTGTTTACAAATGTATAATTGACATGTTGGATTCACGTCTCCATCTCAAACAAACATCTAAGTTAAAGAATAGGACTGCATCTAACCAAACTTTAAATGCACTTTAAATATATTTTATTTGATTTAGTCTTATTCTTGAACTCTGGGTTAAATTGAAACAACAGCTGTTAATGACTTTGCAAACGCTATATGGACCTAAATAGCATTGTTGTAGTCAGGTCACGAAACCTCAAGTCCAAGTCGAGTCCAAATTCTCCAGTGCTCGAGTCGGAGTCACAGTATATCGCCACAACTTCATGAAAAAACAACAATTTATATAATATATATATATAAATAATTTACTATTCATCACTATCTCCAAAGTTTTACTCAATACCTGTGTTTAATTTCTTATTTACTGCATAAATAAATTGTAAGTCAAGCTCTCACTTTTTATAATTGCCCACTGATATGTGTGTAGGTTGACTAAAGGGAGGCTTGTCAAAACCTGGTTAACCACTATTATTGAACACGGAATGAGTCCATGCAACTTATTATGCGATTTGTTAAGCAAATTTTTACTCCTGAACTTATTTACTGTAGGCTTGTCATAACAAAGGGGTTGAATACTTATTGACTCAAGACATTTCAGCTTTAAATGAAATCTATTCATTTAAAAGAAATTCTACAAACAAAATTCCACTTTGACATTATTGGGTATTGCGTGTAGATCAGTGACACAAATGTTCAATTGAATACATTTTAAATTCAGGCTGTAACGCTACAACATGTGGAAGAAGTAAAAGTGTGAATACTTTCTGAAGGCTCTGTAAATAGTAGGCTGTTGACTGTTGGTTACGAGGAAAGCAAATGAGTCTCTTGCACGATGTTTAGCCTATGATCGTAGGTGGAGTCGGAGTGGAGTCTGCCTGCCCACAATATATACCTCCTCCCCCGCAGCTCATTAGCTGATTTAGACTGTGTGTTCTTCCTTCCCACTGCTAGAGAACAGAACCCTCGATGCGCTGCACACTCAGTTTAGCTAATATTCTGCTTATGAAAGTAGCCTATCTAGTCCAAGCAAATACAAGTCACGAGAAGGCGAGTCCGAGTCAAGAATGGTCGAGAAGGCGAGTCCGAGTCAACAATGGTCGAGAAGGCGAGTCCGAGTCAACAATGGTCGAGAAGGCGAGTCCGAGTCAACAATGGTCGAGAAGGCGAGTCCGAGTCAACAATGGTCGAGAAGGCGAGTCCGAGTCAACAATGGTCGAGAAGGCGAGTCCGAGTCAACAATGGTCGAGAAGGCGAGTCCGAGTCCAAGTCAGAGTCACCAATGGTCGAGTCCAAGTTGAGGACTCGAGTACTACAACACAACTAAATATTATCATTGATTATATATTTGAATTCATTACATTAATTCATTCAAAGGTATGGTTACATTTCATTTTCTCTGTTAAAACTACCCATTGGAATGACTTCGATAGCAACAGTGAATCTATGAATTTGTTAAAATCATTCTCACGATAAGCACATTGGTAGATGTCAGTGACAAATCAAAGCTAAGCAGGGCTGGGCTTGGTTATTCTGTAATAACCTTAGTGATCACTGTTTTACAGCCTGTGTTCGTAATGGCTGCTCAGTGAAATAACCTGTCCTGAATTGACATAGACGCTTGCTAAAAAACTTTAATAAGCAAGCTTTCCTTCATGAACTGGCCTCTGTAAAAAATGGGATAGAATCAGCTTGATCTCCTCTGTCGAACTGTAGCTCAGTTGGTAGAGCATGGCGCTTGTAACGCCAGGGTAGTGGGTTCGATCCCCGGGACCACCCATACGTAGAATGTATGCACACATGACTGTAAGTCGCTTTGGATAAAAGCGTCTGCTAAATGGCATATATTATTATTATTATTATTATTAAGACGCATGGACCTTCCTTTTTAATATTTTCAGTGGTATTGATAACAAAAGAAAAAAGAAAATGAAAATGAAAAGAAAATAAGAATTAAAAACAGGTTCAGTCCCTGGTTTGACCGTGATCTTGTAGAGTTACTCCACCTCAAGAATTGCATTTGGTGGAAGGCTCGGCACACGCATACTCAGGCTGACTGGCCATCGTTCAGGCAAATGACAAATAAGTGCACTCAGGCTATCCGGAAGGCCAAAGTTAGTAACTTTAAAGGAGCAGTTCTTTCTCTGTGGGTCTAACCCCAAGAAGTTCTGGAAAACAGTTAAAGACCTGAAGAATAAACCCTCCTCCTCACAGCTGCCCATGTCCCTTAATGTTGATGATGTGGTTGTTACTGACGAGAAGCACATGGCTGAGCTCTTTAATCACCACTTTATTAAGTCAGGATTCCTATTTGACTCAGCCATGCCTTCTTGCCCGTCCAACATTTCTTCATCTGCCACCCCTTCTAATGCGACTATCCCCGATGCTTCTCCCTCTTTTTCCCTACCCCGCTACACAGCTTCTCCCTGCAGGCAGTCAACTGAGTCCGAGGTGCTAAAGGAGCTCCTTAAACTTGGTTCAGATGCTTTAGACCCTTTCTTCTTTAAGGTTGCTGCCCCTATCATCGCCAAGCCTATCTCCAGCCTTTTTAACCAAGTCATAGACTGTTTTCTCTGCTACCACACGGCAAGCTGTACCGGAGCACCAAGTCCAGGTCCAAGATGCTTCTCGTAAGTAAGCATTTCACTGTAAGGTCTACACCTGTTGTATTCGGCGCATGTTACTAATATAATTGGATTTGATGATTTAATTGCAACCTTAAAGATCCTCAATGATGTCACCATTTCCCTTGATTCTAAGCAATGTCGTGCTGCTATTTTTATTGACTTGGCCAAAGCTTTTGATACGGTAGACCTTTCCATTCTCATGGGCCGGCTAAGGAGTATTGGTGTCTCTGAAGGGTCTTTGGCCTGGTTTGCTAACTACCTCTCTCAAAGAGTACAGTGTATGAAGTCAGAAAATCTGCTGTCTCAGCCACAGCCAGTCACCAAGGGAGCACCCAAGGCTCGATCCTAGGCCCCACGCTCTTCTCAATTTACATCAACAACATAGCTCAGGCAGTAGGAAGCTCTCTCATCCATTTATATGCAGATGACACAGTCTTATACTCAGCTGGCCCCTCCCTGGATTTTGTGTTAAATGCTCTCCAACAAAGCTTTCTTAGTGTCCAACAAGCTTTCTCTACCCTTAACCTTGTTCTGAACACCTGAACACGAAACAAAAGGTCATGTGATTTGGTAAGAAGAATGCTCCTCTTCCCACAGGTGTTATTACTATCGCTGAGGGTTTAGAGCTTGAGGTAGTCACCTCACACAAGTACTTGGGAATATGGCTAGATGGTGCACTGTCCTTCTCTCAGCACATATCAAAGCTCCAGGCTAAAGTTAAATCTAGACTTGGTTTCCTCTATTGTAATCACTCCTCTTTCACCCCAGCTGCCAAGCTAACCCTGATTCAGATGACTATCCTACCCATGCTAGATTACGGAGACTGGAACGAGCTGCAACAAACACTCAAAATGGACAGTTTTATCTCAATCTCTTCATTCCAAGACTCAATCATAGACACTCTTACTGACAGTTGTGGCTGCTTTGTGTGATGTATTGTTGTCTCTACCTTCTTGGCCTTTGTGCTGTTGTCAAGGCCCAAAAATGTTTGTACATGTTTTGTGCTGCTACCATGTTGTGTTGCTACTATGTTGTTGTCATGTTGTGTTGCTACCATGCTGTGTTGCTACCTTGCTATGTTGTTGTCTTAGGTCTCTCCTTATGTAGTGTTATCACTCTTGTTGTGATGTGTGTTTTGTCCTATATTTATATTGTATTTATTTTAAATCCCAGGCCCCCATCCCCGCAGGAGGCCTTTTGGTAGGCCATCATTCTTAATAAGAATTTGTTCTTAACTGACCTTTAAATTAAATTTAAAAAACCCTGGATGGATACCAAAGGTATAGCTGTAGATAGGCCAACTCTACAGTAGGAGATACTGCCCAAACAATAGATTTCTTTTCTGATAGTGAATATAACGTTGAAGATCTGATGTTGTTTCAAAGGTACAATTTCATTGATTACTTTTTGCAAATCAAATTTATTTTCCACATGGATTCCACGTCACAATACATTGACATTTTTTTTTGATTCCACCAGTTTGTTCCCAGTGGGTAGACAAGAGGAATCAGAGTGTATATCAGTTCCAGCAGCTATAATGAAGCTCTTCTCTCCTCCTCCTACCCACACAGAGAGCCAGCCACACAGCCAGCCACATATAATAGAGCGGGATGTTTGTTGGGAATTTGGAGGGGCAGTCACTGGAGATGTCAGGTGACACAACCATCTATTGCAGGATAATAAAGTCCACTTACGCCCGGTGTCTCAGGCATTGTGTGTATGTCTGTGTGTGTATTTACAGGTAACTGCCAAAATATTGGAAACACTTCAGTAAATGAGAGATACAAAGTAGTGTATTCAGAAAGTATTCACACCCCTTGACTTTTTCCACACTTTGTTGTTACAGCCTAAATTTGAAATTAAATAAATGTATATTTTGTGTCACTGGCCTACACACAATACCCTGGGGCGGCAGGTAGCCTGGAGGTTAATAGCATTGGGCCTGTAACTGAAAGGTTGCAAGATGGAAAAATCATCTGTTCTGGCCAAGGCAGTTAACCCCCACAACAACTTCTCTCTGGATGCCGAAGACGTCGACTAATCCCATACTGCTCTGATTCAGAGGGGTTGGGTTAAATGCAGAAGATGCATTCAGTTGTGCAACTGATTAGGTATCCCTTTTCTCAAAATGGAATTAGGTTTTTGAACTTTTTACAAATTAATAGAAAATTAAAAGCTGAAATGTTTTGAGTCAATAAGTATTCATCCCCTTTGTAATGGCAAGCCTTAATATAGTCAGGAGTACAAATGTGCTGAATAAGTCACATAATGGTGCATGGTGTGCAATAACTGTCACACCCAGATCTGTTTCCCCTGTCTTGTGCTTGTCTCCACCCCCTCCAGGTGTCACCCATTTTCCCAGTTATCCACTGTGCATTTACACCTGTGTTTGTCTGTTGCCAGTTCATCTTGTCCCATCAAGCCTACCAGCGTTTTACTCCTATTTTTCTCTCTTGTCCCTGTTTTCTAGTTTTCACCGTTCTGCCTGCCCTGACACTGAGTCCGCCTGCCGTTCTGTACCTTCCGGACTCGGATCTGGATCACAGACCTCTGCCTGCCCTGACACTGAGTCCGCCTGCCGTTCTGTACCTTCCGGACTCGGATCTGGATCACAGACCTCTGCCTGCCCTGACACTGAGTCCGCCTGCCGTTCTGTACCTTCCGGACTCGGATCTGGATCACAGACCTCTGCCTGCCCTGACACTGAGTCCGCCTGCCGTTCTGTACCTTCCGGACCTTCCGGACTCGGATCTGGATCACAGACCTCTGCCTGCCCTGACACTGAGTCCGCCTGCCGTTCTGTACCTTCCGGACTCGGATCTGGATCACAGACCTCTGCCTGCCCTGACACTGAGTCCGCCTGCCGTTCTGTACCTTCCGGACTCGGATCTGGATCACAGACCTCTGCCTGCCCTTGACCTGTTGTTTGCCTGCCCCCTATTTTTGTAATAAACTTTTGTTACTTCGAACTGTCTGCATCTGGGTCTTATCCTGAGGTCTGACAGTATGAACTGGCCATGACTGACCAAACAGACTCGGACCAGATCCGCAACGCCATCTTCACTCAAGGAGCCACCATTGGGAGACACGAGGAGTTACTCCTAGGTCTTATGGACGGATTCCAGACCTTGGCAGACCGCCAAGACTGTGCTTTGAATACATTGCTGGAGCAATTCCGCGGATTATCTGTGCGCCGCCGGCCACGACAGTAGCGTCCCAGCATCCCAGCATCCCAGCGTCCCAGCATCCCAGCATCACAGCCCCCCAGTAACACCACTGTCAGCAGTAACATCTCTCCAGGCCACCCCGGCTTCCCGAGCACCCTGCATACCTACTCCAGATTGCGTCGCTGGAGGGTCAGGAACCCGTCGGGTGTTTCTCTCCCAGTGTTCCCTCATCTTCGAGCTGTAGTCCTTGTCCTTCCCCTCGGACCACTCAAAGATAGCGTATCTCATAACGCTAATGTCCGGGAGCACTCTCGCCTGGGCTACTGCGGTGTGGGAACAACAATCTGCCATGCGTTTCAGCCTGGATGAGTTCGTGGCTGAGGTGAAAAAAAGTTTTAGATTCTCGGTTGTCCGGGAGAGAGTCAGCCCAGAAGTTACTTCAGCTTCGCCAAGACTCCCGCAGTGTGAGGGACTATGCGGTTGACTTCCGCACGTTGGCTACCGAGAGTGCCTGGAACCCAGACTCCCTGTTTGACACATTCCTTCATGGATTATCGGAGAAGGTTAAGGACAGGCTCGCAGCCGGGGAGCTGCCTACGGATCTCGATTCGTTCATCGCCATGACTATCCGGATCGATGGCCGGCTAGGAGAACGTAGGAGGGAGAGGAGGTCCGAATTCGGTCCCAATTGCTTGCCCAAGGATCTCACCTTGCCCTAGAGGAACTTTGAAAGTCACTGGTGTCTACATCCCAGAGAGGATCCGATCTTACCAGAGTTCTGCCGAGAATCTCTGAGGTATGCTGACTCGCCTTTTTCGGAGCCTATGCAACTCGGCAGAGCTAGGCTGTCTCCAGCCGAACGCTTATGCAGACTTAACACCCAGAGTTGTCTGTACTGTGGAACTGCCGGTCATTATGTGTCTACCTGTCCTTTAAAGAGACCAGGCTCATCAGTCGGTACAAGTACTTTGGTGGGCCATGCAGAGAGTTTTCTTCTGCCCTTACTCGCACCCCTCTCCATGCCATCCCTCCTGTGGGGTGACCAGTCTAAATCTCTCCGGGTTCTCAAGGACTCTGGGCCGACAAGAGTTTCATGGATGCCACCCTGGTGTCTGAGCTGGGCATCCTCACTCAGCCTCACTCCAGTCCCTTGGACGTTAGAGCACTGGATGGGCGCTCTATAGGCAGAGTTACCCACTATACTACTCCTATTCACCTGCGTGTGTCCGGGAACCACAGTGAGACTATACAGTTATACACCTCCCCCGCCGGCGCAGGTTTCTTCTTTGTTGAGAACAAGGACAAAATTCTGTGCCCGTACATCGACTACTAGGGCCTCAATGACTTCACGGTTAAGAACTGCTACCCGCTACCACTTATCGCCTCGGGTTTTGAGCTGCTCAGTCCCCTCCTGTCCCCTCCTGTCGTCCCTGTTCACTCATGACTGCACGGCCAGGCACAACTCCAACACCATCATTAAGTTTGCTAATAACACAACAGTGGTAGGCCTGATCACCGACAAAGATGAGACAGCCTATAGGGAGGTCGTCAGAGACCTGACCATGTCTCATTGACGGGGCTGTAGTGGAGCAGTTCCTTGGCGTCCACATCACAAACAAACTAAAATGGAGGACACTAAGACAGTGATGAAGAGGGCACGACAAAACCTATTCCCCCTCAAGAGACTGAAAAGATTTGGCATGGGTCCTCAGATCCTCAAAAGGTTTTACAGCTGCACCATCGAGAGCATCCTGACGGGTTGCATCATTGCCTGGTATGGCAACTGCTCGGCCTCTGACCTCAAGGCACTACAGAGGGTAGTGTGTACGGCCCAGTACATCACCAGGGCCAAGCTTCCTGCCATCCAGGACCTCTATACCAGGCGGTGTCAAAGACTCCAGCCACCCTAGTCATAGACTGTTCTCTCTGCTACCGCACGGCAAGCGGTACCAGAGAGCCAAGTCTTGGTCCAAGAGGCTTCTAAACAGCTTCTACCCCCAAGCCATAAGACTCCTGAACAGCTAATCAAATGGCTACCCAGACTATTTATCCCATCCCCCACGCTGCTACTACTCTCTGTTATCATCTATGTATAGCCACTTTAATAACCCTACCTGCATGTACATAATTACCTCAATTACATCGACACCGGTGCCCCCGTACATTGACACATTGACTCTGTACCGGTACCCCCTGTATATAGCCCCACTACAGTTATTTGCTGCTCTTTAATTGCTTGTTTTTCTTATCTTTAACAAATGTATTTTTTTAGGTATTTTCTTAAATCTGCATTGTTAATTAAGGGCTTGTAAGTAAGCATTTCACTGTAAGGTCAACAAAATTTGATGTGTGTGTGTGTATGTGTGTCAAGGAGGAGACAGACAAAAACAACTAAATTCTTCGACAAAGGAGTAGGGATATCTATAAGGTATTTTAATACCAATGCATCCACTCGGCTTCAGTGTCAATTAGAGTAACTTCATGCGAACCCATTCACATTGTTTCAGCATCAATTCAAATGATTTCATACGAAGGCGATCACTGCACGTTAGCATCAGTGCAATGGTGAGGTTAAAACACTTGACAGAGCAGAGAGCTGTCTGAAGAACCAAGCCTAACCTAACCTGTCTGCTCTGCCAAGGCCAGGAGGTGAAGTGATGGAAGTGAAGGGGATGGGTTAGATGGATTACAGAGACCTCAGGCTGAGAGAGGAAAGGAGGGAGGAGGACAATTCTGTCCAAAAAAGTTGTACTGGAGAGAGAGAGAGAGAGAGAGAGAGAGAGAGAGAGAGAGAGAGAGAGAGAGAGAGAGAGAGAGAGAGAGAGAGAGAGAGAGAGAGAGAGACAAATACAGAGACAGAGAGACAAATGGAGAGACAAATAGAGAGACAAATAGAGAGACAGAGACAAAGAGAGAGACAGAGACAGAGACAAAGAGAGAGACAGAGAGAGAGAGAGAGAGAGAGAGAGAGAGAGAGAGAGAGAGAGAGAGAGAGAGAGAGAGAGAGAGAGACAAATAGAGAGAGAAATAGAGAGACAAATAGAGAGACAAATAGAGAGACAAATAGAGAGACAGAGACAGAGACAGAGACAGAGACATACAGAGACAGAGACAGAGACAGAGAGAGAGAGAGAGAGAGAGAGAGAGAGAGAGAGAGAGAGAGAGAGAGAGAGAGAGAGAGAGAGAGAGAGAGAGAGAGAGAGAGAGAGAGAAATAGAGAGACAGAGAGAGAGAAATAGAGAGACAGAGACAGAGAGAGAGAGACAGAGACAGAGAGAGAGAGAGAGAGACAAATAGAGAGACAAATAGAGAGACAAATAGAGAGACAGAGAGAGAGACAGAGAGACAAACAGAGAGACAGAGAGAGAGACAGAGAGAGAGACAAATAGAGAGACAAATAGAGAGACAGAGAGAGAGACAGAGAGACAAATAGAGAGACAGAGAGAGAGACAGAGAGAGAGACCGAGACAGAGAGAGAGACCGAGACAGAGAGAGACAAAGAGAGAAACAAAGAGAGAGACCGAGACAGAGAGAGACAAAGAGAGAGACAAAGAGAGAGACCGAGACAAATAGAGAGAGAGAGAGAGCGAGAGAGAAAGAGAGAACAACTCCAGTGTGACGTGTCATCTTGGGAATCAGGGTCCCGTTGGCAAAATTGGAGTTGTCTGGTGACTCTCTGAGCTGCCACAGCAAACAGAGAGAGTGTTGGCGAAGAAGGGATGGAAGGAGAGGACAAGGGGTAGGGCAGTGTGTGTGTGTGTGTGTGTGTGTGTGTGTGTGTGTGTGTGTGTGTGTGTGTGTGTGTGTGTGTGTAATATAATAATAATAATAATAATAATATATGCCATTTAGCAGACGCTTTTATCCAAAGCGACTTACAGTCATGTGTGCATACATTCTACGTATGGGTGGTCCCGGGGATCGAACCCACTACCCTGGCGTTACAAGCGCCATGCTCTACCAACTGAGCTACGTGTGTGTGTGTGTGTGTGTGTGTGTGTGTGTGTGTGTGTGTGTGTGTGTGTGTGTGTGTGTGTGTGTGTGTGTGTGTGTGTGTGTGTGTGTGTGTGTGTGTGTGTGTGTGTGTGTGTGTGTGTGTGTGTGTGTGTGTGTGTGTGTGTGTGTGTGTGTGTGTGTGTGAGCATTGGGTTATGCGAGTTAGGAGGGTGTGTAAACTGGGGCTGAGCCACATGTACATTTCCCAGAGGCGTCTTAAAGTCTCAGCAGAACCAGAAGGGAAGGGGGTGAGTAGATGTTTGGCAGGGACCTAACACCCGTCCCACCCAACATGAGGAGGAAACATGTTCCTTAATTGGAGAAAAATAATTAGGTGAGTGAAAGGTAGGGTAACAGTCAGAGGGGAATGAGGGGGAAAACCCACCTGGAGATGAAGAGAGGGGGAGAGAGAGAGAGGGAATGAGGGGGAAAACCCACCTGGAGATGAAGAGAGGGGGAGAGAGAGAGAGCAAGAGCAAGAGCGAGCAAGAGAGATAGAGAGAGAGAGAAATGGGATACTTGTAGACATGGGAGAATGAGACGGGGTGTGGTGGGGGTGTCGATGCATCGACATGAGATGGGAGTTCCCCTTAAAGGGGTAATCCGCAATTGCTACATCCATTTTTGTACAAGTTAATTCACGATATGTACCCATTGATTCTTGAAGAATATAACTTAGAAAGGCCTCAGGTGCTTAGTTAAACTGACTTACACCCATCAGAACCCAAAATATAAGGTTGTTTTACTCCAATGTGTGTGTACATTTACTTTATTTACAAACACTGTATATAGGCCCAAAACATGACTAAAACTATCATTTGGATATCATGGATGGTCAGTCCTTGCATCCATCGCTCTGTCTATGAATTTGAGAGTGGTTACATTTCTCCAGCCCCATCCCTCTGCTTTTTACCAAAACAGAGTCAGGGAAATGCTTTGTTATTGTTTCTACTGCTGATTGCCTCTTTAAATATGTCAGGAGCTCAAAGTCAATGCTTATCAACATTCCCATCTTTATGTGGAGAGGGGGGATAAAGGGGGGAGAGCGGAGATAGAGAGAGAGAGGGGCGAGAGAGCGAGAGCGAGAGAGGTAGCAGGATAGACGAAAGCTCAATAAAGATCAAAGCCAAGCAACACTAGTAGGATCATGACTTTACTGGATTATATTACCGTGGTGTTACAGTAGTATTATAATGTGCTATTTCTACACACAGGCGTAATCGTCCATTGCTTTGATGGTATGAAGTTTCCCCAAGTGCTAAACTGGGGCTATGGGTTTGTTGGATAGGGGGATGGGAGTGAGGGGGGCTAGACAAGAAAGAAGGGGAGAAGCAAGAAGCGCAGGACTAAACCTGGTCTCTGGTAACCCTTAAAATGCTTAGAGAGAGAGAGAGAATGAGAGAGAATTAGAAAGTGGAGATGGTGAAAGGGAGCTGTACTCACGGCAGCCTTTCTCGTCGCTCTTGTCGAAGCAGTCGGGCAGTCCGTCACACTGCCACCCGCCTGGGACACACTTCCCGTCCCCACACATGAAGTTCCCTGGGATGTTACACTCTGTGGTGAAGTTGTTCCCCGGAAGGAGCTGGCTCTCTGTGGGAGAGGAGGAGCGGGAGGAGGAAAGGAGAAAATGGAGGAGAGGGGTGGAGGGGAGAGGAGGAGGATGAGGATGATGAGGAAGAGGATGGGAAAGATGAGGAAGAGGACGAGGATGGGGAAGAAGATGAAGTGGAAGAGGAAGAGGGAAATATTGTTACAATCTAAGAACTTGAACGGTAGAAGAATATTGCATTCAAAAGATAATAATCTCACAGTCAAAAGGCAGGCTATTATTATCTCCAAATGGAAAATATTAAAGCCATTCCTATATCAGTATCTAGGCAGGACATAAAAACAGAGGATAGCATCATGAATACCAATATGAAAGTATGAAAGGGTCACATGGTGATAACAGTCAGTCTCTGAGTCAGTCTACTGCTGGCTAATATAAAGAAGGGCAGATAAGGACACACACATCAAGCGCACACACACACATCAAGCACACACACACACATCAAGCGCACACACACATTTTCTATCTGATTTCCCTATCGCTAAATACGACAAAACTTGCAAAACTTGCGTGCATCATTGCATAGTGAAGACTCCTTTCTAGATTCCTATGGAGACTATGACCCATTTGCCTTAGAAGACAATATGGGTATGTATGGCATCAAGTACATTTGCAAAGCTCTTCCATTGTATAATCCATTTATCCACAAGCAGAGCAGCAGAGAAGCACAGTGGCCTGTGGGCAAGTCCACAATAACAGTAGCAGACACTCAGATTTGCCAGACAGTATGCCAAACAAAAAACATAGATTTCAAAGTTTAACAAACCATACAACTCTATGCACAATGACTACATTTAACAATTTACACTGAACATAACACATTTACTGAAAGAACTGTGCAGATGCAAAGTTTGGTAACAGAATTATGGTAAAATCTCCCTCAGTTTTTGTGTCCACGCTTCCCAAAAACTCTGTTAGATCTCTGCTCCAAATTAGGAGTTACAGATGTTTGCAGAATGAATGGGGGTGAAGTGGATTTACACCCGGTGACGGAATTGCGGCAACAGAATTTCATCATGGGTCCCTGATCTGTACTACACAGAAGTAATTTTAAAGAAGTAATTTTAAATAGGTACAGAAATGTATAAATATGCAATATCCTCCTTTGCATATTTGGGTATTATTATACACACTGGCTATTCTTTTAATGAGCTCTGCCCCCAAACAAGACCACATTTGGTTGGTCCGGTCTGGACCAAATCTAAACCAATCATAGACATCTCTGTTTCACAAGTCTGGACATCAATGTACAGCACAGTAGAGTACAATAGAGTACAGTAAAGTTTTGTACAGTACAGCAGAGTTCAGTACATTCTGTGTACTCAACTCTAGTGTTCTCTACTGTGTAGTGTACTGAACTCTACTTTACCTTACTGTACTGAACTATACCCTACATGTATTTTATTTGGTAACGGAATTTAGTTTTAATTACTTAATAATTCATAAACAAAAATGTAGGTCTATCTTTAATTCTTACTTCTGTGAACTTCCATTATCCTCCCTCCTCGTGACGGAGAGAAATTAGAAAATATCTTAACGATATGTGTTTTTTAAGTAATGGAATTTGAACTGAGAGAAGGCAGAGAAATGTATCTGAAACTAAATATAAGTGTTGATATTCGTCAGGGGTCTTTACTTCAACATCTTATGTTTTCATACGTTTCTCATACCTTTTAAGACTTTTCTGGTAGATGTTTTCTAAGAGCCATTTTCCATTTCTATGACCAGAAATGAAAGCCTTTGCTTATTCCTCATTTTTAGGATGGACAACTGTGGGAAAAAGTACACACTACCAGTCCAAAGTTTTAGAACAAACTACTCATTCAAGGGTTTTCTTTATTTTACTGTTTTCTACATTGTATAATAATAGTGAAGACATCAAAACTAGGAAATAACACATATTAGAATCATTTAGAAACCAAAAAAGTGTTAAACAAATCAAAATATATTTATTCAAATAGCCACGCTTTGCCTTGATGACAGCTTTGCACACTCTTGGCATTATCTCAACCAGCTTCACCTGGAATGCTTTCCCAACATTATTGAAGGAGTTCCCACATATGTAGAGCATTTGCTGGCAGCTTTTCCGTCCCTCTGCAGTCCGACTCGTCCCAAATCATATACAGTGGGAAGAACAAGTATTTGATAACCTGCAAAATCGGCAGTGTTTCCTACTTACAAAGCACGTAGAGGTCTGTCATTTTTATCATAGGTACACTTCAACTGCGAGAGATGGAATCTAAAACAAAAATCCAGAAAATCACATTGTATGATTTTTAAGTAATTCATTTGCATTTTATTGCATGACATAAGTATTTGATCACCTACCAACCAGTAAGAATTCCGGCTCTCACAGACCTGTTAGTTTTTCTTTAAGAAGCCCTCCTGTTCTCCACTCATTACCTGTATTAACTGCACCTGTTTGAACACGTTACCTGTATAAAAGACACCTGTCCACGCACTCAATCAAACAGACTCCAACCTTTCCACAATGGCCAAGACCAGATAGCTGTGTAAGGACATCAGGGATAACATTTTAGACCTGCACAAGGCTGGGATGGGCTACAGGACAATAGGCAAGCAGGTTGTTGGCGCAATTCTTAGAAAATGGAAGAAGTTCAAGATGACAGTCAATCACCCTCGGTCTAGGGCTCCATGCAAGATCTCACCTCGTGGGGCATCAATGATCATGAGGAAGGTGAGGGATCAGCCCAGAACTACACGGCACGACCTGAAGAGAGCTGGGACCACAGTCTCAAAGAAAACCATTAGTAACACACTACACCGTCATGGACTAAAATCCTGCAGCGCACGCAAGGTCCCCCTGCTCAAGCCAGCGCATGTCCAGGCCCGTCTGAAGTTTGCCAATGACCATCTGGATGATCCAGAGGAGGAATGGAAGAAGGTCATGTGATCTGATGAGACAAAAATAGAGCTTTTTGCTCTAAACTCCACTCGCCGTGTTTGGAGGAAGAAGAAGGAGGAGTATAACCCCAAGAACACCATCCCAACCGTGAAGTATGGAGGTGGAAACATCATTCTTTGGGGATGCTTTTCTGCAAAGGGGACAGGACGACTACACCGTATTGAGGGGAGGATGGATGGGGCCATGTATCGAGAGATCTTGGCCAACAACCTCCTTCCCTCAGTAAGAGCATTGAAGATGGGTTGTGGCTGGGTCTTCCAGCATGACAATGACCCAAAACACACAGCCAGGGCAACTAAGGAGTGGCTCCGTAAGAAGCTTCTGAAGGTCCTGGAGTGGCCAAGCCAGTCTCCAGACCTGAACCCAATAGAAAATCGTTGGAGGGAGCTGAAAGTCCGTTTTGCCCAGCAACAGCCCCGAAACCTGAAGGATCTGGAGAAGGTCTGTATGGAGGAGTGGGCCAAAATCCCTGCTGCAGTGTGTGCAAACCTGGTCAAGAACTACAGGAAACGTATGGTCTCTGTAATTGCAAACAAAAGTTTCTGTACCAAATATTAAGTTCTGCTTTTCTAATGTATCAAATACTTATGTCATGCAGCTCCCGCTCAGCCCAGTCAAAACTGTTCGCTGCTCTGGCCCCCCAATGGTGGAACAAACTCCCTCACGACGCCAGGACAGTGGAGTCAATCACCACCTTCCGGAGACACCTGAAACCCCACCTCTTTAAGGAATACCTAGGATAGGATAAGTATCCCTCTCACCCCCCCCTTTCAGATTTAGATGCACTATTGTAAAGTGACTGTTCTACTCGATGTCATGAGGTGAATGCACCAATTTGTAAGTCGCTCTGGATAAGAGTGTCTGCTAAATGACTTAAATGTAATGTAAATGTAATAAAATACAAATTAATTACTTAAAAATCATACAATGTGATTTTCTGGATTTTTGTTTCAGATTCCGTCTCTCATCGTTAAAGTGTACCTATGGTAAAAATGACAGACTTCTACATGCTTTGTAAGTAGGAAAACTGTCATAATCGGCAGTGTATCAAATACTTGTTCTCCCCACTGTATATACTGTACCTTAATTTCAAAGGAATATAGACTCTTAGCTTTCATTTGACAGCCAATTTAACATGATCCTAAGAATTTCACATGTTGCTGCTCATGGGTCTTTTACATGGAAATGACCCTGTCTGATCTTTAATAAGTGGGATAGGGCAGAACTTGTTGATACACTCCAGCAATAGACTAATGAGTTAGAATGTAAACCATGTGCTGCTGGGCTGGCTGGCTGGGCTCTGACACTGTGGTGGGGAAGGACGCACTTAAGTGATAATGCCCGAGAGGCCGGTGTTTGGAGGATATAGAGTTGAAGTTGTAAGTTTACATACACTTAGGTTGGAGTCATTAAAACTCGTTTTTCGACCACTCCTTTCGACCACTTTCCGACTTCAACTGTATTGGCACGGATGTAGTTAGGCCCATGCCAATATATTCTCCAAACACAGGCATCAAGAGTATTATCACTTTTATACAACGGTATACCAACATATTCAAATAATTATTTACATATTTTCATTAAAAATGTTATTTTGAGGAATGTATAAATTCTATTTCATCCTTCCACAAGATATAGTCCCGACACACATCTAGGGTGGCTACCCAAGCCAGCGGGTAGTTCATTCTATCCGGTTTGGTTGCTAGAGAGACGCTACCCAGTCATTCAGCCTTTCGTTCTGTATCTATGGACGCGACCCAGTCATTCAGCCTTTCGTTCTGTATCTATGGACGCGACCCAGTCATTCGTTCTAAATGTTCCATTGCCATAATGGCTGGCAACGTTCTTACCCTTTGCTTGCTAACTAGCCAACTACAGCTGACTTACAGTCACGTCAAAAAGCGCAGCCAGAATAACAGCACAGTAGCTGCAATTGCATTTGTTTAAGGTGTTTTCTCGTGACATTTATTTGGATACATCCATAACAATGAGCTAATGAGGCACGATTTCACCTGGCATAGAACATGTGCTCACTCATCAGGACACTGTTGAAAGGAGCTAGCCAACAACACAGCTAACAATCACTTCAAACTGAAACTGGAAAGACTGCAAACTAGTTGCACTTAGTTTCGTTTTACCTTTTTTCAATTTACATTTTACTTTGTCTATCCATAAAAATGATGCCAGCTGATTCATGATTTCGACTGGCTGAGAAACCCTGCCTGTCTGTCTCGTCCGAACTTCCAACATGTTCATTACTATGGGACAGCTGGAGATCGAATTTGAATATTGAAACAATTTTGCAAATGTCGGAGAGACAACCAGCAAGGTTTATACAAATCTCCACTGTTGAAAACTAAATGTTAGTCTAAAGGAAATGTGAGATAATGTCTAGATGCTTTTTATAGAGGAGATAAAGTTTACAAATCACTTGCCTGGGCTGATGAGACAGTGGATTGCGCAGTCAGATGGAACAGAGTAAATAGGCATTTTAACATCATAGATTTAGCTGGTGGAAACTTGTGGCATAGACACCGGCTGGAATGCAGTTTAAACCAACCAGCATTCAAGATTAGACCCACCCATAGTATAATAACAAACAACACTACTCTATAGTCATACAAATAATAACTTAAGGACACCAGGATGTGTCCCAGATAGCACCCTATTCCCAATACTGTACAGTGCACTACGATCGACCAGGGCCCATAGGTCTCTGGTCAAAAGTAGTGTGCGAAATAGGGGTCATTTGGGACGCATCCACAGTTTCACTCAGCAACCCAACCTGGACCAAACTAGGGGAGGAATACAAAGTTGTAAGAGTCCAATTTATAAATAGGCCTGTGTTATAATCAGTGGTGTAAAGTACTTAAATACAAATACTTGAAAGTACTACTTAAGTAGTACTTAATATTTACATTTTTGAGGAACTTTACTTCACTTAATTTCTAATAATGTCATTTTTACACCATACATTTTCCGACACCCAAAGTACTCGTTACATTATGAATTCTTAGCAGGACAGGAAAATGGTCTAATTCACACAATTATCAAGAGAACATCTCTGGTCATCCCTACTGCATCTGATATGGCACATACTTTGTTTGTAAATGATGTCTGAGTGTTGGAGTGTGCCCCTAACTATCTGTTAGTAAATAAAACATGTTTTTTTTTAAATGAGGCCATCTGGTGTGCTTAATATAAGGAATTTGAAATGTTTAATAGTTTTACTTTTGATACTAAGTATATTTTAGCAAATACATTTACTTTTGATACTTAAGTATATTTCAAATAAAATACTTTTACTCAAGTAATATTTTACTGGGTGACTTGCACTTTTACTTGAGTCATTATCTACTTTTTCCACCACTGATTATAATTAAGGCTGACAAACTGGATTTAGTAGATAGATTATGAGCTGTGTTAGAATGTTGCTGCCTGTAGTGACTATGCTTTTGTTGTTGTTATTGAGGTGCAACAGGTCCAGTATTTTAAACATTTTGTATAATTAATTAACTGGTAACAGCATCAAACTGTTTTCCTCTATTTTCATCAGCACACGGAAACAGTGAAAACATCAACCCACGTGTTCTGTAGGGCAGAACACAATGTTCGCACTTTGTTTCATTAGACTAAATCGGAGTACATCGTCAAACACACCTACACAGACACCCAGAAAACGTGCTAGGTGTAACGGCTCTCTTCTATCTCCTCAAATGACGAAGAGGTAGAACAAGGATCGGACCAAAATGCAGCGTGATGATGATTCATGATATTTTAATGAAGGAAAACTATAAATACAGAAACTACAAAAATAACGAAATGAAATAATGAAAACCGGAACAGCCCTATCTGGTGCAAACACAAAGACAGGAACAATCACCCACAAAACACTCACAGAATATGGCTGCCTAAATATGGCTCCCAATCAGAGACAACGATAATCACCTGACTCTGATTGAGAACCGCCTCAGGCAGCCATAGACTACGGAGACACCCCACAAAACCCCAAGACAAAAACACACCACAATAACCCATGTCACACCCTGGCCTGACCAAATAATTAAAGAAAACACAAAATACTAAGACCAAGGCGTGACACTAGGCAAGAACCTCACTGTACAACTGTGTTTTTTCCCCTGACCATTTGATCCAAAAAATAACTCCTGATCCAGAGCTAAAGAGTCCTGTCTACTTGTTATAAATCTCTTCAGATCCTGCCACTCCCAGTGCTACATCTGAGTGATTGACAGCTGGTAAATGTCTATATAACATTCCTCTCCTCACCCTCTCAGAGGGTGTGATGCAAGATACTCTTTGTTTCTTTCAATAAAAGGAGAGAGGGATCGAGGGAGAGAGGGAAAGGGAGATATAAAAGCCTGACCTAGCAACAGCTTTCCTATGTAGCATACTAATTGCTATTTCTCTGATTGGTAGTAGAACGTGCCAGCGAATTTTGTGGGATGGCTACACTGGGTTGTTTCTAACAGCTCGAGAACACAAATCCACATTGGTGCACATGCACACAACATGCATATAGACTTGAGGGAACTAGGCTGTTTGACAAGAGGCAATGGGTTCATTGGAGCTGCTCTGCGACTGTGTGTGTGTGTGTGTGTGTGTGTGTGTGTGTGTGTGTGTGTGTGTGTGTGTGTGTGTGTGTGTGTGTGTGTGTGTGTGTGTGTGTGTGTGTGTGTGTGTGTGTGTGTGTGTGTGTGTGTGTGTGTGTGTGTGTGTGTGTGTGTGTGTGTGTGTGTGTGTGTGTGTGTGTTTAGCTTATCACTATGATTTGATACAGGCTACTCCACTGCCCCATGGCCTGGTACTGTTAGCAACAGAAAACCCCAGCAGCACTACTGACACTTCTTAGATTGGCACTAACACTACACAAAGATATTGACCTACACTCAGACACACACACACACACACACACACACACACACACACACACACACACACACACACACACACACACACACACACACACACACACACACACACACACACACACACACACACACACACACACACACACACACACACACACACACACACACACACACACACACACACACACGTTGATCCTTAGCCTAGCTGTTCTGGGCTGAATCAATCTATAACCTCAATCTATAACCCGACATTAAAGTGGCCTCTTTGACCCAGCTAGGTTAAAATATCTCCCCGCCATTGATCTGGATGGAGGAAGAGGTGAGGAATAGATTGGAATGGCGTTAGAAAATTCCTGAGGGGATTTTAGCAAAGGGTGTATACAATTTACTGTCGCACTGATGTTAGCATTGACACACACTGTCGGTGAGAAAACACACTCCGCTCCCATAGTTACCGCAGACAATGGTCCACAACATAGCTCCACGTCGTGTCACACACACATCCCAATTGAGAAAATACAGACAAAGTTACATTTTCAAGACTCCAAATCTAATGAAAATGTGGAAGGGATTTTTGTGTTTGAGGAAAGTAAGAATAAGTTATGGGATGGGTCATTATTGGACAGCTCTGAATAAGCCTGGCTTTTTATGGCTAGATGCAGGAACTTGTTTTCCAATTACACACTGATTTTAATGGGCTGGCTGTATCAGGAGCTTCTGAAGCACAGAGGGTGATGGAGGGAAATTGGAGCCCTATGTGTGTTTGTGTGTATGTGTGTGCGTGCGTGTATGTCTTTGTGTGTGTGTGTGAATATGTGTGAAATTGTGTGCATGTGACAGCTCATAGAGAAAGGACAGTATTCTCATTCCTCTTCCTTAGACTCAACGGAGTGAATCACAAATGAGCCGACAACCTTTGGCCTGGTCAATTAAAGACACCACAAACAGAGAGAGAACAACTGGCTGCAACACACACACACAATTAACACACAACTCAAGGACCCCATCCACCCGGGATACGGGCTGTTTACCTCGCTACCATCTAGTAAGGCAGAGACAGTACAGGTTCATCAAAGCTGATAAACAGCTTTTATCTCCAGGCCATGAAACTGTTAAACAGTCAACACTAGCCAGCCTCCGCCCAGTACCCTGCACTGAACCTAAGTCACAGTCACTAGCCGTGCAGTAGTATCTCTAGCCAACTACCCTGCCAATACTCTACCCTGCAACTTAGACTGCTGCCCTATGAACATAGAGTTATTGAACACTGGGCACTTTAATAATGTTTACATACTGTTTTACCCACTTTATATGTAGATACTGTATTCTCCTCATGGCTCATCTTATATAACTACTGATGTACACATGTTTTCTATTCACATACTGTCCATAAATCAAATAAAAATGTATTGGTCACATGCACACATTTAGCAGATGTTACTGCGGGTGTAGCGTAATGCTTGTGTTCCTAGCTCCAACAGTGCAGTAGTATCTAACAATTGAAAACAATACACACAAATCTAAAAGTAAAAGAATGGAATTAATAAATATAAATATTAGGATGAGCAATGTTGGAGTGGCAATGACTAAAATACAGTAGAATAGAATACAGTATATACATATTAAATAAATAAAGCAGTATGTAAACATTACTAAAGTGACCAGTGTTCCATTATTAAAGTGACCAATGATTCCATGTCTATGTACATGGGGCAGCAGCCTCTAGGGTTTAGGGTTGAGTAACCGGGAGGTAGCCGGCTAGTTATGGCTGTTTAACAGTCTGATGGCCTTGAGATTGAAAACAGCTTCTGTCTCAGCCCCAGTTTTGATGCACCCGTAATGACCTCGCATTCTGGATGGTAGCGGGATGAACAAGCTGTGGCTAGGGTGGTTGATGTCCTTGATGATCTTTTTGGCATTCCTGAGACATTGGGTGCTGTAGGTGTCCTGAAGGGCAGGCAATGTGCTCCCAGTGATGCTTTAGACAGACCACACCACCCTCTGGAGAGCCCTGCAGTTGCAGGCGGTGCAGTTGCCATACCAGGTGGTGATACAGCCCGACAAGATGCTCTCAATTGTGCATCAGTAAATGTTTGTGAGGGTCTTAGGGGTTAAGCCGGATTTCTTCAGCCTCGTGAGGTTAAAGAGGCACTGTTGCTCAATCTACAACACACTGTCTGTGTGGGTGGACCATTTTAGATTGTTGCTGATGTGTATGCTGAGGAACTTGAAGCTTTCCACCTTCTCTACTGAAGTTCCGTCAATGTGGATAGCGGTGTACCCCCTCGGCTGTTTCCTGAGGTCCACGATCAGCTCCTTCATTTTGTTGACGTTGAGGGAGATGTTATTTTCCTGGCAGCACCCGGCCAGGGCCCTCACCTCCTCCCTGAAGGCTGTCTCATCATTGTTGTTGTGTCGTCAGCAAACTTGATGATTGAGTTGGAGGCGTGTGTGGCCACGCAGTCATGGCTGAATAGGGAGTACAGGAGGGGGTTGAGCACGGACCCTTGTGGGGCCCCTGTGTTGAGGATCAGAAGAAGTGAAGGTGTTGTGTCCTACCACCTGGGGGCAGCCCGTCAGGAAGTCCAGGACCCAGTTGCACAGAACAGGGTTCAGACTAGAGGTCGACCGATTAATCGGAATGGCCGATTAATTAGGTCCGATTTCAAGTTTTCATAAAAATCGAAATCGGTAGTTTTGGACGCCGATTTTTTTTTATACCTTTATTTAACTAGGCAAGTCAGTTAAAGAACACATTCTTATTTTCAATGATGGCCTAGGAACGGTGGGCCAACTGCCTTGTTCATTGGCAGAACAACAGATGTACAGTTAACTAGTCCAACACAATAACGACCTGCCTCTCTCTCATTGCACTCCACAAGGAGACTGCCTGCTACGTGAATGCAGTGAGCCAAATTAAGTTGCTAGCTAGCATTAAACTTATCTTATAAAAAACAATCAATCATAATCACTAGTTAACTACACATGGTTGATGATATTACTAGATATTATCTAGCGTGTCCTGTGTTGCATATAATCTGACTGAGCATACAAGCATACAAGTATCTGACTGAGCGGTGGTAGGCAGAAGTAGGTGCATAAACATTCATTCAAACAGCACTTTCGTGCGTTTTGCCAGCAGCTCTTCGTTGTGTGTCAAGCATTGTGCTGTTTATGACTTCAAAGCCTATCAACTCCCCAGATGAGGCTGGTGTAACCAGCGTGCGCTAACTAGAGGGACGGAAGCTATACTATTACACTGGCAATACTAAAGTGCTTATAAGAACATCCAATAGTCAAAGGTTAATGAAATACAAATGGTATAAAGGGAAATAGTCCTATAATTCATATAATAACTACAACCTGAAACTTCTTTCCTGGGAATATTGAAGACTCATGTTAAAAGGAAACACCAGCTTTCATATGTTCTCATGTTCTGAACAAGGAACTTAAACGTTAGCATTCTTACATAGCACATTTTGCACTTTTACTTTCTTCTCCAACACTTTGTTTTTGCATTATTTAAACCAAATTGAACATGTTTCATTATTTACTTGAGGTGTGAAAAGTGTGTGTGTGTGTGTGTGTGTGTGTGTATGTGTGTGTGTGTGTATATATATATATATATATATATATATATATATATATACACACACACACACACACACACACACACACACACACACACACACACACACACACACACACACACACACACACACACACACACACACACACACACACACACACACACACACACACACACACACACACACACACACAGTTGAAGTCGGAAGTTCACATACACCTTGGCCAACTACATTTAAACTCAGTATTTCACAATTACTGACATTTAATCCTAGTATAAATTCCCTATCTTACGGCAGTTAGGATCACCACTTTATTTTAAGACTGTGAAATGTCAGAATAATAGTAGAGAGAAGGATTTATTTCAGTTTCTATTCCCAGCTTCCCACAATAAGTTGGGTGAATGTTGGCCCATTCCTCCTGACAGAGCTGGTGTAACTAAATCAGGTATGTAGGCCTCCTTGCTCGCGCAGACCTTTTCAGTTCTGCCCACAAATTTTCTATAGGATTGAGGTCAGGGCTTTGTGATGGCCACTCCAATACCTTGACGTTGTTGTCCTTAAGCCATTTTGCCACAACTTTGGAAGTATGCTTGGGGTCATTGTCCATTTGGAAGACCCATTTGCGACCAAGCTTTAACTTCCTGACTGATATCTTGAGATGTTGCTTCAATATATCCACATCATTTTTCAGCCTCATGATGCCATCTATTTTGTGAAGTGCACCAGTCCCTCCTGCAGCAAAGCACCCCCACAACATGATGCTGCCACCCCCATGCTTCATGATTGGGATGGTGTTCTTCGGCTTGCAAGCCTCCCCCTTTTTCCTCTAAAACATAACGATGGTCATTATGGCCAATCGTTCTATTTTTGTTTAATCAGACCAGAGTACATTTTTTCCAAAAGGTACAATCTTTGTCCCCATGTGCAGTTGCAGTCTGGCTTTTTTATGGCGGTTTTGGAGCAGTGGCTTCTTCCTTGCTGAGCGGCTTGTCAGGTTATGTCGATATAGGACTCGTTTGACTGTGGTTACAGATACTTTGTAAGTGTTTCCTCCAGCATCTTCACAAGGTCCTTTGCTGTTGTTCTGGGATTGATTTGCACTTTTCGCAGCAAAGTACGTTCATCTCTAGGAGACAGAACGCGTCTCCTTCCTGAGCGGTAGGAGGACTGTTTGGTCCCATGGTGGTAATACTTGCATACTATTGTTTGTACAGATGAATGTGGTACCTTCAGGCATTTGGAAATTGCTCCCAAGGATGAACCAGGCTTGTGGAGGTCTACAATTTCTTTCTGAGGTCTTGGATGATTTATTTGGATATTCTCATGATGTCAAGCAAAGAGGCACTGAGTTTGAAGGTAAGCCTTGAAATACATCCACAGGTACACCCCCAATTGACTCAAATGATGTAAATTCGCCTATCAGAAGCTTCTAAAGCCATGACATCATTTTATGGAATTTTCCAAGCTGTTTAAAGGCACAGTCAACTTAGTGTACGTAAACTTCTGACCCACTGGAATTGTGAAACAGTAAATTATAAGTGAAATAATCTGTCTATAAAAAATAGTTGGAAAATGTACTTGGGTCAAAGGAGATGTCCTAACCGACTTTCCAAAACTATAGTTTACAAAAAATACATTTGTGGAGTGGTTGAAAAATGAGTTTTAATGACTCCAACCTGAGTGTATGTAAACTTCCTACTTCAATTGATATATATAACAGGTACAAAAGTACAGGTACAAAAGTACCTAATATATATGTATATATATATATATATATATATATGTATATATATATATATATATATATATATATATATATATATATATATTCCGGACCCTGACTTTGCTCGTTCTGATGCGTTCTGACGCAGCAATACGTGAGCCATGTGCCCAGTGTTCCCTGCCCTCTGTACAGACCAATAACAACGCAGGAGAGAGGGATGACTAGGGAGGAAGAAAGGAGCTGAGGAGGAAGAAAGAGAAGGTTAGGGGAGGAGAAAAAGAAGAGAGGGATGACTGCAGAGTTGTGCATCAGTCAGCCCTCTTCTGATGTGACCTTGGCGTCTCCAGCCAAGACTCCCTGATGTCTCTATTTACACATGCACACCCAACCACGCTCACTGCCGCGCCCACACACAGCAATGTACCTGTATAGCAGAAGTTCTCTCACTAGAGGTGGGATAATAAGTAAGATGGCGCCGACAGACATGGCAGCTCTGCTTCTACCTGCTAAGCAACATTGCAGTATTTTGTTTTTATTGGTTATTTCTTAAATCATTAGCCCAGAACGTTTCTTGTGTTATTACATACAGCTGGTTCGAACTTGTGGATGTCAGAGTGATGGTAACTCACCCGCATTACGAACACGAATACGACTTTGGCAAATTGGATCGTTTGTTCGCACTCCCCAGGGCAAATGAACTTATCCCAGAGGCTGCTCTGCGCTTTGCTCGCTCCCTGCAATAAGTTATCTCTGGTAGGGGCAAGGTTCACAGGAAAATAAAAAGGGCGCCCGAGTTATAAAACAACCCCAATAAAGTGCACATTAACAGCGTCACAGCTAGCACATAATGTTCTGAGAACAATATGTTTCTTAAAACTTGATGAGAGTGTGATTGTCCTATGGTTATTTTACATACAACCTTCCCACAGCTTTTTGGGAATGGTGCAGGATAGTTGCTTGGCTTTGGATCATTCTCAGCACATTAAGGACATTGACATTACTGATTATTACTTTTTTATGTTTAAACGTGGTTACACTTCATTTCAATTTTGGTAATGTTCTCAAACTGGTTTGTATTTGGGAATGTGCCCAAATAATTCAGATAATGTTAAGAAACAATGTTCTCCTGTGGGAATTTCAGCATAATGTTTCCTACAGGTTTCCTCATTGTTAAATTTAAAGTTAAGTTCTCAAATTGTTCCAAACAACATTATGAAACAACATTCTTCTGTGGGAATTTCAGTACGTCAGCATAATGTATCCTACATGTTTCCTCATGATTCTAATTAAAGTCATGTTCTCAAATTTCTCCGAGAACATTAAGAAAACTTTCAACAATAAACTTTTGTAATGCTCAGAGAATGCTCTAGGAATGTTATTAAAAATGATATACATTCAATTCTCAGCATCAAAACTCTTCCTGTCCTTTATCTTGTTAAGTGTGTTCAGGTGTGTTTGCCGTGAATAAACTGGGCTGTGGGGTCACTACATTTCGTCAGTCAGTGATTGTCAAGCAATTAACTGTTGATCTCACAGTAATTGACCGTTAATTAACATGAACACATTCATTGAAAAAATGTTGAATACATCCATGTAGTATAGCCTACACCTTCACAATAAATCCATTATTTATTGTAAACAGGTCTAAAGAAGCATGAGATTAAGAAAATGTAGCCTATTTCAGAAGAAAACAATCACATACTCTGAGTTGTCCTTATGTTATGTCCTGATCTGGCTAGGCCAAATGGCTGTGAGCTACACTAGTTCATTTAGCAGACAAGACCTGCTTAGAATTTTGTGGCATTATTTTATAATTTGAATAATACAATTGAATAAAATATCAATATTATCTCCAAATGATTTGAGGAAGTGCACACATGCGGCTATTCTGTGTTGAGCAGTTAAAATAGGTACTCCCTATATGCTTAATTTAGTGTTACTAATGAGTTATTAGAGTTATACATTTAGTTGTTCTACAAATGTCAGGCTATATGTTTGGATTTTTAATAAATTGCAAATAAGAAAAAAAGTTGCTTGAAAGGCATTAGCTCTGCTTTGTTTTTGCGGAGGCTGTACACACTCCAACAGTCTCTCATTCACAGTTTGACAAGCACTTGATAATGCCTCGAATTTCACGGTGGCATCCCCTTTGTGAACGTAATGCACCCTAAAAAAATCAATGCCTTTTGTGGACCGGAGTGCTGCGTTGTGCCATCCTCCCTGAGCACTGTGCAATACAAAGCGCCTCTCACTTACATGGCTCTCCATCAAGTGATCGGGTCTTTCTCACAGGCTAAAAGTGAAGACAGACACATCAGGGACGCAACTGCTATGCCCCATAGTACAAAAGTCGACCTATTCTATTCTGTGCGAGAAATACATTTTCCAAACATAGTCTGGGACATTTGTTAGATGCAATAGATCACAAATGAATACAACCACTAGCATCAAAAAAAACTTTTTTTACGCAATGTGGCTGATGTAACAGATCAGAACATTTAGCTTAAAATGTTGATAAACTATTAGGCTATGGCAGTAGGCTATAAGCACCAATGTTCCATTAGCGGGAAAACACCTTTATCAAAAGTGACCGCAAATAAGATTATGAATGTAATGCTTTTATTATAAAAAGGTGCATATTTATGGTGAAAAGTATCTTCCCCAAACATGAGTCTCATGCACTGCTTATGTATGCCAGTTAGGCCCTTGTAAAGCAGATTAATGTGCTTAGTTTTAACCTGTTAAGCCTACCCCCTACTTTTTCGAACATTCTGTTAAAAATCGCGCAACATTTCAGCGCCCTGCTGCTCATGCCAGGAATATAGTATATGCATATGATTAGTATGTGTGGATAGAAAACACTCAGACATTTATAAAACTGGTTAAATCACGGCTGTGACTATAACAGAACGTGCGTTTCATCGAAAAGCTCAGGAAAATCTGATCACTGAAAATGGAAATATATATCCATCCGCTACTTCAACCCATTGATAAAGGCGAACCACAATAAATTGGGCTGAGGTTGCAATACCTACAGCCTCCACACAAACTCAACAGTCTTGTCATTTGCCTAGGCTTTGTTTCTTGGTCAAACGAAGAAGAGACAAGCCATTTGTTCAAGTCTCCGACCGGATATTTTGGTTGAGATTTACCCGGACATTATTTCCAGACGGACAGCTAAAGAATATACATCGCCTCGTGATCAATTTGGTCGCTTATTAACGTGTACTAATACCTAAAGTTGCATTACAAAAGTATTTCGAAGTGTTTTGTGAAAGTTTATCGTCAACTTTTTTAATTAAAAAAAATGACGTTACGTTATAAGACGCTATTTTTTTCGTTTATGACACAGTCTTCATAGATCGATATCTAGGCTATATATGGACCCAGTAGTGAAAAAAAAGACCCAATAGTGATTATGGGACATCTAGGATTGCCAACAAAGAAGATGGTCAAAGGTAATGAATGTTTTATATTTTATTTGTGCGGTTTGTGTAGCGACGACTATGCTAATTATTTTGTTTACGTCCCCTGCGGGTCTTTTGGGGTGTTACATGCTATCAGATAATAGCTTCTCATGCTTTCGCCAAAAATCATTTTAAAAATCTGACTTGTTGCCTGGATTCACAACGAGTGTAGCTTTAATTCAATACCCTGCATGTGTATTTTAATGAACGTTTGAGTTTTAACTAGTACTATTAGCATTTAGCGTAGCACATTTGCATTTCCAGATGTCTAGATGGGACGCCTGCGTGTCAGGTAGGAGCAAGAGGTTAAAATTAAACAATGTACTTAATATTAGGATAGATGAGAAATAAATATAGTAGGCATAGCCTATAAAAAGCTGATGATACTCTCCTCTTTTTAGTAGAGGCCATCACTCTGTTTTTTCAGGCAATTGCAAAACCTATAGAAATGTTGCTCAACATGAGCTCATGAAGTGATTGATTCGATTTTCGAAAACATTTGCATTGATGTCAGAGTGATTAGAGGGACAATTGAGTGCTGAGTACCAGGCAGTTAGCAAGTTTGGTAGGCTACAAATGACCATCAACAGCATCAGAGCTTGGAGAAGCCTAATTACACAATAAATAAAAGGGTCACATGGAATTTGACTGCCTTCATGGCTCGTGACTGCCGGTAATACGGTCCGCCACACCAGCATGATTAATGCTTAAGGAAATACATTTCTGTGCTGGGAATTCAAACAAGTGCAATATTACTGAAACATTGAACAATTTTCAGGAAGTTATTGAAAAATGTTAAAATAACCTATAATTTCCATTCTTCGCGCAGTAATAAAATCTCCCAGGAAAACTATAATGGAACTGTCACGCCTTGGTCATTGTATCTTGTGTTTTTGTTATATGTTTGGGTAGGCCAGGGTGTGACATGGGTTTATATGTTGTATTTCGTATTGGGGTTTGTATTAATTAGGAGTGTGTATTAGTAGGGGTGTGTCTAGTTAGGCTTGGCTGCCTGAGGCGATTCCTAATTGGAGTCAGCTGATTCTCGTTGTCTCGGATTGGGAACCGTATTTAGGCAGCCTGAGTGCGCTTTGTATTTCGTGGGAGATTGTACCTGTCTTTGTGTTAGTCACCAGATAGGCTGTAAGTAGTTTCACTCGTTTGTTGTTTTGTATTCTCAGTTATTTCATGTACAGCATTTTCTTCATTAAAAGTCATGAGTAACCTACACGCTGCATTTCGGTCTGACTCACTTCAAACAACAGACGAATATCGTTACAGGAACCAGAGTAAAACATTCTTAGAACATTCCCAGAACATTCAAAATGTTCACTTCTGTTCTCAGAACATATAAAAAAACTTTCAGTTTTACCAGTCAGTAAACGTATGGCTGTTCCCACAACCAATGTGAAACCAATAATATACATTCCCACAATTTACAAGACACCAAATCTGCTTGCTGGAGTGTTTATATCTAGTTTGGGTATAAATCTAAGCCTTTTTCGCTAGAATGTGAACGCCTAGTGATTAGCGGGCAACGTAGAGGGGCACTAAAGCCTTGTTAAAAGCCTCTGCTCCATCCTCTGTTCTAAACCATACATTATTGATGATCCATCTGTGGCCTAAAAAGAGATTTGGTGCTAAAAAGGATGGAGAGAGAAAGAGAGAACAAGAGATAACGAGAGTGTAAGGGAGAGAGAGAGGGGCAGAGAGAGCGAGAATGAGTGAGAGAGAGAAAACCCTACTCTCCGCTCCTCTTCCATTTCCCACAGTAGCATCTGCCTGACCCTGAAGGTCATAGACAAGGTCTTGGCAGAAACCACAGGATCCACTTTTAAGGCCAATCCTTCAGTGGGGGAATTATGTGTGCATGCATGCACGCAGACATACAGACAGTTAGCTTTCTCAATTCCACCACAACTCTGCTGCCTTTTCATTTCAGTGATGTGATAGTAATGAGATAGCTCAAACTTCCCTCCAACTGTCCAACCAGCACTCTCTCTAGAAGACTGGGCTATTTCCCTTATCTCCACTAAGAACCAGCAGATCCAGGAATCAGCGTAAATACCCTTGTCTCTGCTGCCTATTCAACTTTAACATGACAACATTAGGAGATTGGCGTGTTTACTTCACCAACGAATGAGGAAACTGCTGTATAATTGCAATGCTCCCTCCCATACACGTGATTAATATGAGTGTAATTCCAATGTCCCCTAAAGTACAGAGCAGTTTGTATATGGCACGGGCTAGTTACATTAGTCTGGATGGTTTGGGATGATTTCCTAATCACAACTAAGTAGAGTTGTTTTAATGTTTTTGATGTCTATTGCGGAACAGATTCCAAACTTCTGTCGACTTACGTTTACTACTTTGCTGATTAAATTAAAAGTGAATCCACAGGAATATCCTAAAAGCGAGCGAGTAGTGTGAGTCAGTGCTCTTGGTAAACACAAACATAAAGATTATATTATCATTACACAGTCATAACCCTGCTCCAGTCTCCAGTGTGTTTAATAGAGCCAGTGATGGCTGCTGTTGGATCAGATTCACACTGGATGCTGACTGGCCACATTAGCCTGGCCTGAGAAAACTCACTGCTATTAAATCACACAGGAAAAATCCTAAATGGCACCCTATTACCGATATAGCGCACTACTTTGAACTGGAACCCTATGGGCCGTGGTCATAGGTAGTGCCCTATTTTGGGAATAGGGTACATTTGGGATGCAGAAACTATTCCTCATGAATTACTATGGGATCACAGATCAAACTGCATCTAATCTAACACAACATCATCTTATTCTGGGTGGATCAGTAGTGGACAGAGAGACGGTCACACTTTATTTGGATGGTCAGGATAGTTCATCTGTAGATGCTCTACAGATGGTCATACTATCAACAAACTATCTGTTGATAAGCAACTGCTTGCAAAGGTTAGGTTTAGAATAAGGGTTAGTAGATAATCAGTTGAAATGTTACTGATACTCTATAGAGCATCTACAGATGGACTATCCAAATAAAGTGTTACCAGAGATTCCAAAAAACACACTCACTGAAAATGTATGTCAATTAATGAATTTGTTGTGGCAACAGGTGTATTTAGTGCTTGTGTGATAGACAATCGTGCATCAAGCATATCTGATTGAGGGTAAATAACTAGCTAATATACAGTACCGGTCAAAAGTTAGGAAAAAATCTACTCATTCAAGGGTTTTTCTTTATTTTTACTATTTTCTACACTGTAGTATAATAGTGAAGACATCAACCCTATGAAATAACAAGTGGAATCGTGTAGTAATTCTTCAAAGTACCCACCCTTTGCCTTGTCATTGTGAGACGCAGAGTCGGTGAACGGATGATCTCTGCATGTGTGGTTCCCACTGTGAAGCATGGAGGAGGTGTGATGGTGCTTTGCTCCTGACCCTGTCTGTGATTTATTTAGAATTCAAGGCACACTTAAACAGCATGGCTTCCACAGCATTCTGCAGCAATACGCCATCCCATCTGGATTGTGCTTAGTTTGTTCATTTGTTTTTCAAAAAGACAATGATCCAACACACCTCCAGTTCGTGTAAGGGCTATTTGACCAAGAAGGAGAGTGATGGAGTGCTGCACCAGATGACCTGGCCTCCACAATCACCCGACCTCAACCCAATTGAGATGGTTTGGGATGAGTTGAACCACAGAGTGGAGGAAAAGCATCCAACAGGTGCTCAGCATATGTGGGAACTCCTTCAAGACTGTTGGAAAAGCATTCCTCATGAAGCTCGTTGAGAGAATGCCAAGAGTGTGTAAAGCTGTCATCAATAGGTGCCTACTTTGAAAAATCTAAAATCTCAAATATATTTAGATTTGTTTTACACTTTTTTGGTTAGCACATATGGAATCATGTAATATTTCATAGTTTTGATGTCTTTACTATTATTCTAAAATATAGAAAATAGTAAACATAAAGAAAAACCCTTGAATGAGTTGGTGTGTCCAAACTTTTGACTGGTGCTGTAATTCTCCTAATGTAAAGGAACAAAGCAGTAAGACAGACGGATGTCATGGTTTATAATCAGTCTTCAGCCCTCAGTACTGTGTCTTTGTCCCCCACCCCTCCACACTTGGCTTTGAATTCAAGTAAACCCATCATCTATTTAATCCTCCCACAGATGACAGTGGCAATTTTTATAAGCGTCTGGCCTTTTTAATATAATTTTGGGATTACCTTCCTGAAGTGGGGGAGGAGGAGGTGATAGAGGAGAAGAGTAGCAATAGTACACGCACATGCACACACACAGATCAGCAGTACCAGACAGAATTACCTCTTTATGTGTAGATCAGTCCCAAGTACAGTAGGAAGCCTCCCCTGTCTGCTTTACAGACAACTGTCCCATTAATTCTGATTCTCCACATTGGCCCGTCAGCAGCCTGCTGCTAAACTAAATGTCACCGGTCTCCCATGACTCTGTTAATATGGCATGGCAAGGCGCACGCACACGCACGCACGCACGCACGCACGCACGCACACACGCACACGCACGCACGCACGCACACACACACACACACACACACACACACACACACACACACACACACACACACACACACACACACACACACACACACACACACACACACACACACACACGGCTAGTTTATCTTTTGTAACTATCATTCTGTGGAGTATAATAAACAGGTTAATTAACGCTGACGTTTGATTTTGTAAATAAATAAAAAAGCTAATGTCCTGCTCCTTCCCTGACTATTCCTAAATGTTTGTATTGTACACTGCTCATTTGTCAGAATGTTGAAATCACAAACAGAAAAGTATTTAGAGCCTTTTTTCCCCCAACTTGCTGAAGGACGTTGGTACCCAGCAAGGCGCTAATGCGTCTCTCTCGCTCCTCATTGAATGAATGAAATGGATTAATTGTCACGACTTCCGCAGAGGTTGGCTCTCCTGCCCGTTCGGGCTGTGCTCGGCGGTCGTCGTCACCGTCCTATTAGCCACTACCGATCCCTTTTCGGTTATCTGTTGGTTTTGTCTGATTGTTTTCACCTGTGTGTTAGTTAATTAGTATCTGTATAATATGTAGGTTGTCCCGCCCTTGTTTTGTGCGGGATTGTTTGTTTTTGACATTTCGTTTCGGCTGTCGGTGTTTTTGTGTTTTATTTCTCCGGTTTGTCTGTTTATTCCTGTTTTGGATATTTTCACCCTGTTTGTATTTTTGGGTTGTCCGTGTTTATTTGTTGTTCACCGGAGACTGAACCTTTATTCATTATATGCTCTCTGCGCCTGATTCCACCCACCTTGACTAGTCGTGACATGAATGGGTGATAATTGTCCACCTTACTCCAACATTCTATTTAAATTAGGCATACCTGAATGATAAGGAGGGTGAAGAGGTTGATTTAATTTGGAAAGCCAATAGCGTAAAGATGAGTTTGTGTTATGCCTATTTATCAGCAGCAAATCATTTGACCACGCGCCTTGCGGGTTAAAACCATTCTCTTTTTCATTCTCAGCACTGTTGCTACTCTCCCTAGGATAGGCCGTCCTGCAAAGACTACTGCAAGAGCACAGTGCAGAATGCTCAATGAGGTTAATAAGAATCCTAGAGTGTCAGATAAAGACTTACAGAAATCTCTGGAACATGCTAACATCTCTGTCAACGAGTCTAAGACACGGAAAACACTAAACAAGAATGTATTTATTTGAGGACACCACGGAAGAAGCCACTGCTGTCCAAGAAAAACATTGCTGCACATCTGAAGTTTGCAAAAGTGCACCTGGATGTTCCAAGGCGCTACCGGCAAAATATTATTTGGACAGATGAAACTACAGTTGAGTTGTTTGTAAGGAACACACTATGTGTGGAGAAAAAAGGCACAGCACACCAACATCAAAACCTCATCCCAACTATAAAGTATGGTGGAGAGAGTATCATCGCGTGGGGCTGCTTTGCTGCCTCAGGGCATGGGCAGCTTGCTATCATCGATGAAAAAATGAATTCCCAAGTTTATCAAGACATTTTGCAGGGGAATGTTAGGCTATCTGTCCGCCAATTAAAGCTCAACAGCAGTTGGGTGATGCAACAGGACACCGACCGAAAACACAGATGTAAATCAACAACAGAATGGCTTCAACAGAAGAAAATACACCTTCTGGAGTGGCCCAGTCAGTCCTGACCTCAACCTGATGGGGATGCTGTGGCATGACCTCAAGAGAGCAGTTCACACCAGACATCCCAAGAATATTGCTGAACTGAAACAGTTTTGTAAAGAGGAATGGTCCAAAATTCCTCCTGACCATTGTGCAGGTCTGATCCGCAACTACAGAAACTGTTTGGTTGAGGTTATTGCTGCCAAAGAAGGGTCACCCAGTTATTAAATCCAAGGGTTCATATACTTTTCCCACCCTGCACTGTGAATGTTTACACGGTGTGTTCAACAAAGACATGAACATGTATAATTGTTTGTGTGTTGTTAGTTTAAGCAGACAGTGTTCGTCTATTGTTGTGACCTAGAAGAAGATCAGATCATATGACCAATTTAAGCAGAAATCCAGGTATTTCCAAAGGGTTCACATACTTTTTCTTGGCACTGTACTTTTTTTTCAAGAGAATGTGTGTGTATGTGTGTGAGTGTGTGTGTGTGCATGTGTGTGAGTGGGTGCACAGCATCGGGTCTGCATAATGGAGCCATTCTCACAGTGGGGAGGCAAAGATGGGACGAAGCAAGCTACAGGATCGGAGCAGAATTAAGTGTCAGAGAGAATACGCCAGGCCCATCTACTCCCATGACAACTGGTCCCGTGTGGCTCAGTTGGTACAGCATGCCGCTTGCAACGCCAGCATTGTAGGTTTGATTCCCATGTTGGACCAGTACGGAAAAGTATGAACATGTATGCATTCACTACTGTAAGTCGCTCTGGATAAGAGCATATGATTAATGACTAAACTGTAACCTGAAATACACAGACACACACACATACCTAATTAACACCTACACTTGTTTGACAGGATGTGAGTAAAAAGCCTTTTGTCAATAGCAGGATCACATTCCAGTAAGAGAGTGAGTCTTCCTCCTATTCCCTCAAAGCCTATGTCTATACTTTTTGACAAAACATTTTCATAGTGCTTTTCTTGTGTATTGGTTTGGTTGATGTGTTACAATGGACTGTGTTATTGATGTTAATTAGAATTAGTAGAATGGGGGTACCCATTCAAGTAAGTTATGCCATAACATGTAGACTGGCAGTCATTCTAGTTATTTCATTTCAATAGTTATGACGTCCAGCTGTATCCCCAGAACAACTCTCATAGAAAGAGAGAGAGAGAGAGAGAGAGAGAGAGAGAGAGAGAGAGAGAGAGAGAGAGAGAGAGAGAGAGAGAGAGGGAAAGAAAAATCTTCTCCTCTCTGTCTCTCTGTCAGACAAGGGGAATGGCCTCTCTTTACTTATCTACGTCCAAATGAAAATCTCTCGCGCTCTCTCTCCTCCCAACCCCCTCCTCTCTGCTTTGGTAAAAAATAAATTTAAAAAGACAAAAACAAATGTCCTGAAAATTCCCCAAAGTAGAAGTTCTTTTGGAGTGGTCCATTTATTTTCATTTGCGGAAGTGTCCTTGCCGGTGCTTGCCTGAGAGCTTCATAGATCATTCTGGCTCTGTTCGTCCTCCTCGATGACACTTAGGCCCCACTACACAATTAGGAGCTCATTAGCCAGAGAGACAGAAACAGGACAGAGAGAACAAGAAAAACGAGAGCAGGTGGCCTGTCCTTTCTATTCTCTCTTCTCCTCTTTTTATTCCCTCTCCTCATCCCCCTGGGCTTACTTTTTAAAGTGCATAACTTTTTATGCCCACCTGCTTTCTTTGCTCCCTCCGTAACAGTTCATCTCCCCTTCTGTGCTTAATGTCATGAGTATCGAGAGTGTTGAATGTGAAAAACAAATAACATTGTCTGCACAAAGACAATGTTCCGACCCTCACAGTGAGTGTCATGCCATGGACGTGTTTGTTGAGAATAGGTGTTCAAGATTCCTGTGACTGGGTCAGGATAATTACCAGAGTACATACTTTTCGGGAGAGGTTTAGAATTGGATGTTTCCGAATCATGTCTCATTCTGAGCTTCATTTAATGCCTCTGTGTTCTACAAGCCTTATTTACCACCTGTTGAAATTAGCTGAGAACTGAAACAATAGATTTAATTCAACTTTTAATTAAAATTTCAAACATGTCAATGCCCTCTAATAAATGTGGACAAACAAAGTTCTATTGTTTTAATATTGAATGGGACTTTGAGGGACTTGTGCATGGGTTCTTTAACTTTTCAATCATTTGTTTTTGATTGATATACAAGTAGAAAATAGGAGTCTCAGCATCACTGTTGCCATGGAAATGCCCAGGGCCAATGTCAGGGCATGGTCACATAGAGATGTGTTTCTCTCAGTCACATCAGGTCTACGCTGCCTGGCAGCCCCGTTCCACACTCCGCCATCTCAGATCATCCTTCACTTTCTGCCACCGCTCCCCAAATGTCACTGTGCCCGCATGGTCATGGTGACCAACTGGGACTGAAGGGTAGAGTGTGTGTGTTTACTTGGCTGACGGATGAATAGAGAGTGCCTGAGTGTACAAAAGAGAAACTAGCACATACAGTGCCTTCAAAAATAATTCATACCCCTTGACTTATTCCACATTTATAGTGTTACTGTCACGCCCTGGTCAAAGTATTTTGTGTTTATCTTCATGTATTGGGTCAGGCCAGGGTGTGGCATGGGGTTTTTGTATTGTGGTGTGTTTTGTCTTGGGGTTTTGGTGCTTGTATTGGGATTGTAGCTTAGTGGGGTATCTAGCTAAGTCTATGGCTGTCTGGAGTGGTTCTCAATCAGAGGCAGGTGTTTATTGTTGTCTCTGATTGGGAACCATATTTAGGCAGCCATATTCTTTGAGTTTGTCGTGGGTGATTGTCCTAAGTGTCTTTGTTCCTGTCGCTGTGTTAGTTGACACGTATAGGCTGTTTCGGTTTTCGTTACGTTTATTGTTTTGTAGTGTTTGTGTTAATTCGTATTTACGTTTGTTGATTAAACATGGATTGCAATCTACACGCTGCATTTTGGTCCGACTCTCCTTCACCAAAAGAGAACCGTTACAGAATCACCCATCACAAACGGACCAAGCAGCATGTCAACAGGCAGGAGCCACAGGAGAGGCAACAGAGGCAGCAGCAGCAGCAGCAGGAGCAGCAGCAGCTGCAGTGGGAGAGGCTGCACTACCTGGAGAAATGGACATGGGAGGACGAACTGGACGGTAAAGGACCCTGGGCTCAGCCTGGAGAATATCGCCGCCCCAAGGAAGAACTGGAGGCGAAGAAAGCTGAGAGACGCAGGTATGAGGAGGCAGCACGGCGTAGCGGATGGAAGCCCGAGAGTCAGCCCCAAAAAATTATTGGGTGGGGGCTCACAGGGAGTAGGGTTACGCGAGGTAGGAGACCTACGCTAACTTCCTGTGGTTACCGGGGGGCTAGAGAGACCGGGCAGGCACCGTGTTATGCAGTGGTGCGCACGGTGTCCCCAGTGCGGGTGCATAGCCCGGTGCGGTATATTCCAGCTCCGCGTATCGGCCGGGCTAGATTGAGCGTCGAGCCAAATGCCATGAAGCCGGCTCTACGCATCTGGTCCCCAGTGTGTCTCATTGGGCCGGCTTACATGGCATCAGCCTTGCGCTCGGTGTCTCCGGTTCGCCTGCATAGCCCAGTGCGGGCTATTCCACCTCGCCGCACTGGCAGGGCGACCGAGAGTATTCAACCAGGTAAGGTTGGGCAGGCTCGGTGCTCAAGAGCTCCAGTGCGCCTGCACGGTCCGGTCTATCCAGTACCACCTCCACACCCCAGCCCTCCGGTAGCAGCTCCCTGCACCAGGCTTCCTGTGCGTGTCCTCGGTTCAGTACCACCAGTGCCAGCACCACGCATCAGGCCTACAGTGCGCCTCGCCTCTCCAGCGCTGTCGGAGTCTCCCGCCTGTTCAGCGCAGCCAGAGCCTTCCTCCTCTACAGCGCTGCTGGAGTCTCCCGCCTGTTCAGCGCAGCCAGAGCTGTCGGTCTGCATGGAGCAGCCAGAGGTGCCAGTCTACATGGAGCAGCCAGAGCTGTCAGTTTGCATAGAGCAGCCAGTCTACATGGAGCAGCCAGAGCTGTCAGTCTGCATGGAGCAGCCAGAGCTGTCAGTCTGCAAGGTGCTGCCAGCCTGCATGGAGCAGCCAGAGCTGCCAGCCTGCATGGAGCAGTCAGAGCTGTCAGTCTGCATGGAGCAGCCAGAGCTGTCAGTCTGCATGAAGCAGCCAGAGCTGCCAGTCTGCAAGGAGCTGCCAGTCTGCAAGGAGCTGCCAGTCTGCAAGGAGCTGCCAGTCTGTAAGGAGCTGTCAGTCTGCAAGGAGCTGCCAGTCTGCACGGAGCCGCCAGAGCTGCTAGTCTGTAAGAAGCAGCCAGAGCTGTCAGCCTACATGGAGCAGCCAGAGCCGCCAGTCAGCGTGGAGCAGTCAGATCCGCCAGTCAGCATGGAGCAGCCAGATCTTTCAGTCTGTCAGGATCCGCCAGTCAGCTAGACTCTTCCAGATCTGCCAGTCAGCCAGACTCTTCCAGATCTGCCAGTCAGCCAGACTCTTCCAGATCTGCCAGTCAGCCAGACTCTTCCAGATCTGCCAGTCAACCAGACTCTTCCAGATCTGCCAGTCAACCAGACTCTTCCAGATCTGCCAGTCAACCAGAATCTTCCAGATCTGCCAGTCAACCAGACTCTTCCAGATCTGGCAGAACTGCCAGTCAGCCAGGATCTGCCAGTCGGCCAGGATCCTCCAGTCAGCCAGAATCCGCCAGATCCGCCAGTCAGCCAGGATCTGCTGAGACCACCAGCCAGCCAGGATCTGGTAGATCTATCTACCAGTCCCGATCTGCTCCTCAGTCCAGTGGGGTTCTGGGTGAGGACTACTAGGCCATGGTCGGTGGCGAGGGTGGACTATCCAGGGACGCGAGAAGAGGGGACTAAGACATTGACTGAGTGGGGTCCACGTCCCGCGCCGGAGCCGCCACCATGGACAGACGCCCACCCGGACCCTCCCTATTGTTTTGAGGTGCGTTCGGGAGTCCGAACCTCGGGGGGGGTTCTGTCATACCCTGGTCGATGTATTTTGTGTTTATCTTCATGTATTGGGTCAGGCCAGGGTGTGGCATGGGGTTTTCGTATTGTGGTGTGTTTTGTCTTGGGGTTTTGGTGTTGGTATTGGTATTGTAGCTTAGTGGGGTATCTAGCAAATTCTATGGCTGTCTGGAGTGGTTCTCAATCAGAGGCAGGTGTTTATCGTTGTCTCTGATTGGGAACCATATTTAGGCAGCCATATTCTTTGAGTTTGTCGTGGGTGATTGTCCTTAGTGTCTTTGTTCCTGTCGCTGTGTTAGTTGACAAGTATAGGCTGTTTCGGTTTTCGTTACGTTTATTGTTTTGTAGTGTTTGTGTTAATTCGTGTTTACGTTTGTTGATTAAACATGGATTGCAATCTACACGCTGCATTTTGGTCTGACTCTCCTTCACCAAAAGAGAACCATTACAGTAACAGCCTGAATTTAAAATGGATTACATGTATTTATTTTCCTCACCCATCTACACAATATATCCCATAATGACAAAGTGAAAACATGTTTTGTAGAAATGTTTGCTGATTTATTGAAAATGAAATACAACTCATTGAGGGCTTGATGACTAGTTGACCAGTTGAAGCAGGTCTGCTTGTCAAGGGTTAAAATATAAATGTGCACTGTTGGGGGTACTAGAGGACCAGGGTTGGGAAACACTGTTTTGGTTATTGTCCTACTGAAAGGTGAATTTGTCTCCCAGTGTCTGTTGGAATTCAGACTGACACAGGTTTTCCTCAAGGATTTAGCATGTACTTAGTTCTATTCCGTTTCTTTTTGTCCTAAAAACTCCCTAGTCCTTGCCAAAGACAAGGATACCCATAACATGATGCAGCCACCACCATGCTTGAAAATATGTGACCCGTTTCAAGAAGCTAGGGCTATGTCGCACAAAAAAATGTATATTTTTTGCAGAAATACGTTCTGGAACATGGGAACTTTCATGTGCCTTAATAAGAAATGTGTACGCCATCGAAATCAATTATTAAATTACGAGCCTAGTTGGTTTAGTCATGGTAAATACAGGAACCTTCCCGCTAGCCATGACTGGCTGAGATAATGGGTGGGTGGACATGCAGAGAGACGAGTTTGGATTGGTCTGCCATGTAGCATGCTTCTGTCTATAACATGAGCTGCTCTGTAAGTGTAGATAATCCTTTCTACCGTGGCTTTTTTTGAAAGAACATGAAGAACTGAAAAACGTAAGTTAACAGGCGCTATCGACAAAGATCAGTGGAAAAAAGTTGTGATGGACTACTTTCTGGAGGACGATTGTGCCATGCTGACTCTCTCTAAAAATGTATCAGACGACGAGGAAATTCCTTTTGGGTAAAATCATTTTAATTGAACCCGACAATGTAGAGTCTTCTGATGACAGTAATGGGTAAAAAACAACGACCAACAGTGTCATTGTCACGGCAGAGGTTGACCAAGTTTTTAAATCAGTGGAATGCCCGGTGAAAGCAGAGAGATGATTGAAAAATGCTGTGAGAGTTGAAAAGAGAACACATAAGGCTGATGTATAAAACACCTGTCTCTGGATTACATCTTCAAAATAAGGGCAACCATGGCATCCATAACAGAGAGGGAGAAGCATTCATACATGTACAGTTGAAGTCAGAAGTTTACATAAACTTAGGTTGGAGTCATTAAAACTTGTTTTTTAACCACTCCAGACATTTATTTTTAACAAACTATAGTTTTGGCAAGTCGGTTAGGACATCTACTTTGTGCATGACACAAGTACTTTTTCCAACAATTATTTAAAGATGTCACGCCTTGGTCTTAGTATTTTGTGTTTTCTTTAATTATTTGGTCAGGCCAGGGTGTGACATGGATTTATGTTGTTGTATTTCGTATTGGGGTTTTTGTATTATTGGGATTGCGGCTGAGTAGGGGTGTTGTATGGGCTTGGCTGCCTGAGGCGGTTCTCAATCAGAGTCAGGTGATTCTCGTTGTCTCTGATTGGGAACCGTATTTAAGTAGCCTGGTTTCGCTTTGTATTTCGTGGGTGATTGTTCCTGTCTCTGTGTAGTTTCACCAGATAGGCTGTAATAGGTTTCACGTTCCGTTTGTTGTTTTTGTATATGTATAAGTTATTTCATGTATCGCGATCTCTTTATTAAAGACATGAGTAACCACTACGCTGCATTTCGGTCCGACTCTCTTTTGACAAATGAAGAACGACGTTACAGAATCACCCACCACACACGGACCGAGCAGCGTGCTAACAGGCAGCGACAGCTTGAACAGCGAAGGGAGGACGTTATGGACAGCAGAGGCATGGAGTATACGACGTGGGAAGAAATCGACAGATGGGCGGCCGACCCAGAGAGAGTGCAGGAGCCCGCATGGGATTCGCTGGAGCAGTGCGAAGAGGGCTATAGGCGAATGGAGTCGAAAAAAAGACACGGCGGCGCAGAGCGAAAACCGAAAGTCACCCCCAAATATTTATTGGGGGAGGGCTCGGAGAGAGAGTGGCTGAGTCAGGAGTCAGACCTGAGCCAACTCTCCCTGTGAATCGTGAAGAGCAGTTGCAGTGGGAGAGGCTACACCACTTGGAGAATTGGACATGGGAGGAAGAACTGGACGGAAAAGGACCCTGGGCTCAGCCTGGTGAATATCGCCGCCCCAAGGAGGAACGAGAGGCGGCAAAAGCGGAGAGGCGCTGGTATCAGGAGGCAGCATGGCGGATGGATGGAAGCCCGAAAAGCAGCCCAAAAAAATTATTGGAGGGGGGCTAAAAGGGAGTATGGCTATGCCAGGTAGGAGACCTGCGCAAACTCCCTGTGCTTACCGGTGGGCTAGAGAGACCGGGCAGACACCGTGTTATGCTATGGAGTGCACAGTGTTTCCAGTGCGGGTGCATAGCCCGGCGCGGTTCATACCAGCCCTTCGTATTGGCCGGGCTAGAGTGGGCATCGAGCCAGGTAAGCTTGGGCAGGCTCGGTGCTCAAGAGCTCCAGTGCGCCTGCACGGTCCGGTCTATCCAGAGCCACCTCCACACACCAGTCCTCCGGTAGCAGCTCCCCGCACCAGGCTTCCTGTGCGTCTCCTCAATCCTGTAGCACCAGTTCCAGCACCACGCACCAGGCCTTCTGTGCGCCTCGCCTGTTCAGCACAGCCAGAGCCTTCCTTCCCTCCTGCGCTACTGGAGTCTCCTGTCTGTTCAGCGCTATCAGAGCCTTCCTTCCCTCCTGCGCTACTGGAGTCTCCTGTCTGTTCAGAGCTATCAGAGCCTTCCTTCCCTCCTGCGCTGTCGGAGTCTCCCGCCTGTTCAGCGCTATCAGAGCTTTCCTCCTCTACAGCGCTACCGGAGCCTCCTGCCTGTTCGGAGCAGCCTGAGCTACCAGTCTGCAGGGAGCTGTCAGTCTGCAAGGTGCTGTCAGTCTGCATGAAGCAGCCAGAGCTGTCAGTCTGCAAAGAGCTGTCAGTCTGCAAAGAGCTGCCAGTCTGCAGGGTGCTGTCAGCCTGCATGGAGCAGTCAGAGCTGTCAGTCTGCATGACGCAGCCAGAGCTGTCAGTCTGCAAAGAGCTGCCAGTCTGCAAGGAGCTGCCAGTCTGCAAGGAGCTGTCAGTCTGCAAAGAGCTACCAGTCTGCAGGGTGCTGTCAGCCTGCTTGGAGCAGTCAGAGCTGTAAGTTTGCATAAAGCAGCCAGAGCTGTCAGCCTGCATGGAGCAGTCAAAGCTGTCAGTCTGTTCGAAGCAGCCAGAGCTGTCAGTCTGCAAAGAGCTGTCAGTCTGCAAAGAGCTGCCAGTCTGCAAGGAGCTGTCAGCCTGCATGGAGCTGCCAGAACTGTCAGTCTGCAAGGAGCTGTCAGTCTGCATAGAGCAGCTAGATCCGCTAGTCAGCCATGATCTTCTAGATCTGCCAGTCAACCAGTCTCTTCCAGATCTGCCAGTCAACCAGTCTCTTCCAGATCTGCCAGTCAACCAGTCTCTTCCAGATCTGCCAGTCAACCAGTCTCTTCCAGATCTGCTAGTCAACCAGAATCTTCCAGATCCGCCAGCCAGCCAGGATCTACCGGAGCCTACTACCTGCCTGAGCTTCCTCTCAGTACTGGGCTTTCTCTCAGTTCCGGGCTGTCCCTCAGTTCCTGGCTGCCCCTAAGTCTCGAGCTGCCCCTCAGTCCCGAGCTGCCCCTGAGTCCCGAGCTGCCCCTCAGCCCCGAGCTTCCCCTCAGTCCCGAGCTGCCTCAGTCCCGAGCTGCCCCTCAGTCCGGAGCTGCCCCTCAGTCCCGAGCTGTCCCTCAGTCTCGAGTTGCCCCTCAGTCACGAGCTGCTCCTCAGTTCTGTGGGGTTCTGGGTGAGGACTATTAGGCCATGGTCGGTGGCGAGGGAGGACTATTAGGCCATGGTCGGTGGCGAGGGCGAGGGGGGTTCTGTCACGCCTTGGTCTTAGTATTTTGTGTTTTCTTTAATTATTTGGTCAGGCCAGGGTGTGACATGGGTTTATGTTGTTGTATTTCGTATTGGGGTTTTTGTATTATTGGGATTGCGGCTGAGTAGGGGTGTTGTATGGGCTTGGCTGCCTGAGGCGGTTCTTAATCAGAGTCAGGTGATTCTCGTTGTCTCTGATTGGGAACCGTATTTAGGTAGCCTGGTTTCGCTTTGTATTTCGTGGGTGATTGTTCCTGTCTCTGTGTAGTTTCACCAGATAGGCTGTAATAGGTTTCACGTTCCGTTTGTTGTTTTTGTATATGTATAAGTTATTTCATGTATCGCGATCTCTTTATTAAAGACATGAGTAACCACTACGCTGCATTTCGGTCCGACTCTCTTTTGACAAACGAAGAACGACGTTACAAAAGACAGATTATTTCACTGTATCACAATTCCAGTGGATCAGAAGTTTACATACACTAAGTTGACTGTGCCTTTAAACAGCTTGGAAAATTCCAGAAAATGTTGTCATGGCTTTAGAAGCTTCTGATTGGCTAATTGACATCATTTGAGTCAATTGGCGGTGTACCTGTGGATGTATTTCAAGGCCTACCTTCAAACTCAGTTCCTCTTTGCTTGACATCATGGGAAATCCAAATAAAGCAGCCAAGACCTCAGAAAAAAAATTGTAGACCTCCACAGTCTGGTTCATCCTTAGGAGTAATTTCCAAATGCCTGAAGGTATCACGTTCATCTGTACAACTAATAGTACGCAAGTATAAACACCATGGGACCACGCAGCCATCATACTGCTCAGGAAGGAGACGCGTTCTGTCTCCTAGAGATGAAAGTACTTTGGTGCGAAAAGTGCAAATCAATCCAAGAACAACAGCAAAGGACCTATATCGACAAAACCTGACAAGCCGCTCAGCAAGGAAGAAGCCACAGCTCCAAAACCTCCATAAAAAAGCTAGACTACGGTTTGCAACTGCACATCGGGACAAAGTCCCTAGTTTTGGAGAAATGTCCTCTGGTCTGATGAAACAAAAATAGAACTGTTTGGCCATAATGACCATCGTTATATTTGGAGGAAAAAGTGGGAGGCTTGCAAGCCGAAGACACCATCCCAACCGTGAAGCACGGGGTGGCAGCATCATGTTGTGGGGGTGCTTTGCTGCAGGAGGTAGTGGCGCACTTCACAAAATAGATGGCATCATGAGGCTGGAAAATTATGTGGATATATGGAAGTGACATCTCAAGACATCTGTCAGGAAGTTAAAGCTTGGTTGCAAATGGGTCTTCCAAATGGACAATGACCTCAAGCATACTTCCAAAGTTGAGGCAAAATGGCTTAAGGACAACAAAGTCAAGGTAATGAAGTGGCCATCACAAAGCCCTGACCTCAATCCAATAGAACATTTGTGGGCAGAACTGAAAAAGTGTGTGCGAGCAAGGAGGCCTACAAACCTGACTCAGTTACACCAGCTCTGCCAGGAGGAATGGGCCAAAATTCACCCAACTTATTGTGGGAAGCTTGTAGAAGGCTACCCAAAAGGTTTTGCCCAAGTTAAACAATTTAAAGGCAATGCTACCAAATACTAATTGAGTGTATGTAAACTTCTGACACACTGGGAATGTGATGAAAGAAAAAAAGATGAAAGAAATAATTATCTCTATTATTCTGACATTCCACATTCTTTAAATAAAGTGGTGATCCTAACTGATCTAAAACAGGGAAATTTTGCTATGATTAAATGTCAGGAATTGTGAAAAACTGAGTTTAAATGTATTTGGCCAAGCTGTATGTAAACTTCCGACTAACTGTAGAATAGGGATAAAGTGACTACGCATAGGTAATAAACAGAGTAGCAGTAAATGTATGCAATAAATCCAACTGATTGGATTAATTATTCAATGTAGATGAAAAAAATCATAGATATTAAAAACAATCCTAAATAAAAATCTACCTGCAGCAGAGCATGCTGGGAAATATGCTGGGAAATATCCACGGAGTAAAACAATAACTCTGGTTACAACACAAACACTGTGGGTTCTTTTACACCACTGTAACTCCTGAATCAACTAGAAATGCTACACTGAAAAATCAACACTGGCCAACTTTCTGTCTACTAAAGGCCTGTCTGTTTACAGAGGTCACTCAAGGGGAGATCATTTAATCATTATCCTTGGCTGCTCCTTCAAGAGTCACCAGCTCCTGACACGTATCGGACATGTTGCAAGATAAACATAATTTCACAAAACATGGGATGTTCACTAGCTTTAGTTGTATTGGCTTTCTTGACACTTTAGCTAGTTACTTCACTACTAAGTTCAGACTTTACACTGAGGTTTGTGGATATTTATTTGGCATGTCTATAGCGTTCTTCACACAGTCAAGAGACCAGGGATGTTAATATTACAGTGTGATCACGCTCTCTCATTTTACTAAGCTTGTCAAACCTGAAATGTTGATCAAAAGTGGTGCAATGACAAGCACTTCTGAATATCATTAATACACCTTCTTAACATCAGCCTCGGAATTAAATTAAAGCGTCAATCTCGTAAATGGACATCAAAAAGCTGGGGGGGGGACAACCTCCGAGAGTATTAACACTAAGCTCCAAAGTCAGTCAGAAAAATACCTGCAATCCTTCATTAGGCCTACGTATCTGGTGTCATTAGCTGAGCTGGAGGAGGGCTTGTGTGTCTGATAGTCTGACACATTGTCCGGGGCAGAAGAAATTAGTCACAACTCCAGTCTGTAGCTTCTCATTAGACCAGGGCTGCACAGAGACTAACTCAATAACCATCTGCAACATCACTTCCCCTCCTCTCCTGTAGACTAAAACAGCCCAACTCCAGCCTGACCTCTACTAAGACAACCCCTGTACCTCTACCTACAGCTGGGTGATATTGACAAAAATACATAGTGATAAATTAAATGATGGCCTAGGAACAGTGGATTAACTGCCTTGTTCAGGGGCAGAATGACAGATTTGTACCTTGTCAGCTCGGGGATTCAAACTTGCAACCTTTCGGTTACTGGCCCAATACTCTAACCACTAGGCTAACCTGCCGCCCCCAATTGATGTGATAATGACAAAGAGAACAATATGTTTATAACATCGATGTGCACGACAGTTTTGTTTTATTATCCTGTAAACTAGAGGTCGATCGGTTATGATTTTTCAACGCCGATACTGATTATTGGAGGACCAAAAAAAGCTGAAACCGATTAATCGGCCGATTAAACAGGTATCAGCTATTTATATTTGAAATAACGACAATTACAACAATACTGACTGAACATTTTTATTTTAACTTATTACAATACATAAATAAAATCAATTTAGTCTCAAATAAATAATGAAACATGCTCAATTTGGTTTAAATAATGCCAAAACACAGTGTTGGAGAAGAAAGTAAAAGTGCAATATGTGCCATGTAAAAAAGCTAACGTTTAAGTTCCATGCTCAGAACATATGAAAGCTGGTGGTTCAATATTCCCAGTTCTTCAATATTCCCAGTTAAGAAATATTAGGTTGCAGTTATTATAGGAATTATGACGCGTTGACTATTTCTCTCTATACCATTTGTATTTCATATAACTTTGACTATTGGATGTTCTAATAGGCACTTCCGTATTGCCAACCTAATCTCAGGAGTTGATAAGTCATAAACAGCGCTGTGATCAAGCATTGCTAAGAGCTGCTGGCAAATGCAGTAAAGATTGAATGAATGCTTATGAGCCTGCTGCTGCAGACCACCGCTCAGTCAGACTGCTCTATCAAATATCAAATCATAGACTTAATTATAATATAATAAACACAGAAAAACGACCACTTGGTCATTAATATGGTCAAATTTGGAAACTATCATTTCGAAAACATAACATTTATTATTTCAGTGAAATACGGAACTGTTCCGTATTTTATCAGCCGGGTGGCAACCTAAGTCTAAATGTTGCTGTTACATTGCAGAACCTTCAATGTTATGTCATAATTATGTAAAATTCTGGCAAATTAGTTTGCATTGAGCCAGGCGGCCCAAACTGCTGCATATACCCTGACACTGTGTGCAATGAATACAAGAGAAGTGACACAATTTCCCTTGTTAATATTGCCTGCTAACATGAATTTATTTTAACTAAATATGCAGGTTTTAAAAAATATACTTCTGTGTATTGATTTTCAGAAAGGCAAAAGATGTTTATGCTTAGGTACATTCGTGCAATAATTGTGCTTTTTTCGCGAAAATGCCTTTGTTAAATCATCACCTGTTTGGTGAAGTAGGCTGTTCGATTCGATGATAAATTAACAGGCACCGCATTGATTATATGCAACGCAGGACAAGCTAGTTAGTAATATCATCAACTATGTGTAGTTTATGTGAAGATTTATTGGTTTATATAAGATGAGTTTAATGCTAGCTAGCATAACAGGTGGTCAGCCTGCCACGCAGTTTCCTTGAGGAACGAGCCATAATTAGCATCCAAAAATGCCGATTACCGTTTGTTATAAAAACATGAAATCGGCCCTAATTAATAGGCCATGCCGATTAATCCGTCGACCTCTACTGTAAACTACTACTACTAATTTGATGGTTGTAACCATCAATCGTCACATTGACAATAATCCATATTAGCAAACGTATTTCATTTCAAACTTCAAATGTATCTCTTACTGAACAAAAATATAAAACATAACATGTAAAGTGTTGGTCCCATGTTTCATGAGCTGAAATAAAAGTTCCCAGAAATGTTGCATATGCACAAGAAGCTTGTTTCTTTCAAATTGTGTGCAGAAATTTGTTTACATCCCTGTTAGTGAGCATTTCTACTTTGCCAAGATAATCCATCCATCTGACAGGTGTGGCATATCAAGAAGCTGATTAAACAGCATGATCCACTAAAATGTGAAGTTGTCACACAACGCTACAGATGCATCAAGTTGAGGGAGCGCACAATTGGCAGAATTCTTACATACAAAAAAAAGGACTTTAGCTGGCTCGGTGTATATATAAAAATAAACTAACTGAAATATAACATTTGAGGGAATGTCCACTAGAGCTGGTACCAGATCATTTAAATGTTCATTTCTCTACCAAAAGCCACCTCTAAAGTTGTTTTAGAGAATTTGTCAGTACATCCTCATAACCGCGTGTAACTACGCCAGCCCAAGATCTCTACATCCAGCTTCTTCACCTGTAGGATCGTCCACCTGGACATCTGATGAAACTGAGGAGTATTTGTCTGTAATAAAGCACTTCAGTGAGAAAAAACATGTTCTGAATGGCTGGGCCTGGCTCCCCAATGGATGGGCAAGTGAGGACATAGGCCCACCCACTTGGGAGCCATGCCCACTCACTGGGGAGCCAGGCCCAGCCTGGCTGTGACCCTGCCCAGACATATGAAATCCATAGATTAGGGCCTAATGAAGTTTACCTTTTATGAACTATAACCAAGTAAAATCATTGAAATCGTTGATATCTTTGTTCAGTATAGTATAGGCTATTTTTCATAATGATCGATATCAGCAAAATGCCTGCGATAAGTGATCGGTATGGTCGGTGTAGATACTTTTAGGTTTATCTTCCCAGCTCTACCTCCCCCCAACAGATACATACTGTACACACATGATTTAAAATATATATATTTTTGTACCTTTATTTATACATAAGTGGGTGCACACAACCCATTACATCACTGGGGACAAGCTTCCTGTCAGAGGAAGGCCCAAAGAAGTCACCAAAGTCATAGACTGTTCTCTCTGCTACCGCACGGCAAGTGGTACTGGAGCGCCAAGTCTAGGACTAAAAGACTCCTTATCAGCTTCTACCCCCAAGCCATAAGGCTGCTGAACAATTAATTAGATGGACATCCTGACTATTTACCTTGACCCCCCGATTGGTTTTACACTGCTGCTAGTCACAGTTTATTTAGTTATTTCTTAACTCTATTTCTTGAACTGCATTGTTGGTTAAGGGCTTGTAAGTAAGCATTTCACAGTAAGGTCTACCTGTTGTATTCAGCGCATGTGACAAATAACATTTTATTTGATATGATTTAGCGACCTGGTCGTGGGGAGAGATGCCAAGCCACGGTTGACAGAGAAGCAGCATTAAAGCAATTAACATGGGCTTTGCATTTGATTTGGGCTGGCAAGGGGGAGATGTAAACAGCAGGCAGCATCAGCCGATTAGTTCTGGTGAAGATGAGCGCATCGTCTCCACTGTCCCCCTCCAGGAGAGGATTACCCATTACACACACACACACACACACACACACACACACACACACACACACACACACACACACACACACACACACACACACACACACACACACACACACACACACACACACACACACACACACACACACACACACACACACACACACACACACACACACACACGCGCAAGCAGTTTGACTTTGTGTTAAGAGAGAGATTGAGAATGTGTGTGTGTGTCTCTCCTAGGGGTTTAAAGACAGGTTTCTGCCACAACAGGAGTGAAACAATGTGCTCCTCCTCTCTCCTGAATTCACCTCTCTAAAATCATTCACAGACAGGCAAATGTTATTGCCTTCCTTTTTTACATGACATATTTCATCAACCATTATACACCAGGGAGAACGCCCAGGCTCCGGTACGATGCTCTGAGCTGATCTCCGCTTAACGAATGGTATTTTCAGGTAGGCAATAATGGGAAATTCAATATCAATATCATGGGGTCTTAAGTCAAAGCTTTGAAATTAATTGTGACAAAGAGGTAATTATTTATAGTCTGCCAAATTGAGATTGATCTTATTTGTTCATTGATGCACTTGCCTGGGAGAGTAACATCAAGTGCGTAATTGGCTTTTCTGTTGAAAGATTCTCATCTGTGATTGGAGTTTCACCCGAGAGGTTAGTGTCTGTGTGAGTGAGCACATAATAAAAGGTGGAGAGAATTCCACTGGTAGCCTCAGCTGAATGCCAATGTGATGTGAGAGAAGAGGAAGATCATACCTAGGTATTAAAAAAAAAAAAAAATTATCCTCTCCTCTGCGCCTGATTCCATGTACTGCTGTTGCAGGGAGTTATGACGGTTATTTTATTCCATTTCATGACGGTCTTCATCCATAACTGGCAGGTACACAGTTATACGGTAATTGTGCAAGCCCTAATCACACCTCTCCATCCCATAGGAGGAAGGAGAGGAATTAGAAGTCTTGATGCGTCAGCTGGCCACTTCACTCAGAAAGAAGTCAATCCACCATTCAGTCATTCCGTCCGTCCGTCTGTCTATCAGTCACCAATTTGGTATGTTACTCTTGCATTTATGTTGCTTTATCTCTATGAAAAACCAGAGATAAGGCATATTCAATGTTTTTTATTAGCACTGAGCCTGAGAGTTTGTCTTGCTCAGTGTTCGATTACATTTGAACTTTGCCCTTCTGCATTTTTTTCAGTCATCCCTCCGCAAGTCTGCATACTTTAGAATAAATACTGATGTGAATGAGCAAGTTGAACAGCTAAGTCTGCAAACATTCACACTCTAGACATCTCAATATATGCTATCCAGGATAAACTCACTGTTTGCACAGGGATAAACGACAGGTCACACTCACCACTGAAGAAAGTATTTTCCTCAAACAAGTTATATATATATATATATATATATGCTATCCAGAGATAAATTCACAAATATATATATAGACCAGGTTTCACTTCAGGTCACTTAAGTTCTACGTGTAATTCTATGAGGAATACCAAAGAGCTTGCTGTGGCAGCAGACACACCTAATAGAACAATGAACATTTGATTCAGACAATTTACATCAGGGCTCCAACCCTGTTCCTGGAGGGCTAACATCCTGTAGGTTTTCGCACCAACCCTAATCGAGCGCACCTGATTCTAAAAATTAACTGGTTGATAAGCTGAATCAAGCTAGATTGAAATCATACAGGAGGGTAGCTCACCCGGAACAGTGTTGGAGCCCTGATCTACATATTTTTTAGAAATTATGCAAAACACAAGTCAGCTAGTAAGCTCTCCAATTTAAAAAAAACGATTTGTGTGTTTGGTTTGTGTGTTTGCAATGTACAGACTTTATGACTACTTTGCCAGTGATTGCATTAGGGCTGACCCCATTTAGGCGAATGGACGATTGTTTGGTCGACTGGCTGTTGGTCGACCAAGATTTCTTTAGTCGAGCAGTGGCAAATATATTTAAAAACAATTATGGCACACTAGGCACCTGTCTGATTCACGCCTGTCTGAGTGGACTAATCCATTGAGGAGGCCGCAGGGATGGCACACTAGGCACCTGTCTGATTCACGCCTGTCTGAGGGGACTAATCCATTGAGGAGGCCGCAGGGATGGCACACTAGGCACCTGTCTGATTCACGCCTGTCTGAGTGGACTAATCCATTGAGGAGGCCGCAGGGATGGCACACTAGGCACATGTCTGATTCACGCCTGTCTGAGTGGACTAATCCATTGAGGAGGCCGCAGGGATGGCACACTAGGCACCTGTCTGATTCACACCTGTCTGAGCGGGCTAATCCATTGAGGAGGCCGCAGGGATGGCACACTAGATACCTGTCTGATTCACGCCTGTCTGAGTGGACTACTCCATTGAGTAGGCCGCAGGGATGGCAAACTAGATACCTGTCTGATACACGCCTGTCTGAGTGGACTAATCCATTGAGGAGGCCGCAGGGATGGCACACTAGATACCTGTCTGATACACGCCTGTCTGAGTGGACTAATACATTGAGGAGGCCGCAGGGATGGCACACTAGGCACCTGTCTGATTCACGCCTGTCTGAGTGGACTAATCCATTGAGGAGGCCGCAGGGATGGCACACTAGGCACCTGTCTGATTCACGCCTGTCTGAGTGGACTAATCCATTGAGGAGGCCGCAGGGATGGCACACTAGGCACCTGTCTGATTCACGCCTGTCTGAGTGGACTAATCCATTGAGGAGGCCGCAGGGATGGCACACTAGACACCTGTCTGATACACGCCTGTCTGAGTGGACTAATCCATTGAGGAGGCCGCAGGGATGGCACACTAGACACCTGTCTGATACACGCCTGTCTGAGTGGACTAATCCATTGGTCACGGTCATTTCTGTTAATGCATTCATTATATTATTATTACAGTCTTATTACCGTTGTCATTGTAGGAGAGGACACATTGTTTGCAGAGGGCACAACCTTGGCTACACCTGTGATTTTTTTTTTGGGGGGGGGGTTTATTTCATTCCATTTACGAGTTGTCAATTCATTCATTGTCTTGTTTGAAGCACTCTTGTCAATAATGATGTAAGGACACGCACCTGATTACGCATATAAGTAGGCCTAGCCTACCTTGCCTGCGTGCAACTGTAGGCCTAGAAATGTGTCCATTTGGGGATCTGAAACTATTTCAGATTTTCTTAACTCACCATCACTGTTGATCTTCTCAAAGTCATTTTTTCTTTGCCTCAAAAAGCAAGTAAACAAAGTCTGTTTTTACATCCATTGAGAATGACAATAGTTCCCTCCACGTAGCCTACTTGAAAAATCTTTCCAGCTCTCTCCCTTTTGATAACCACTCAGCATGAAAGGGGAAACCTGTTATGCTCTGATCCGGTGGAAACGTCATAAAGGCTTACATGATTATCCCTTGGGCAAATAGCCTACAGCTGTGTCTGTCTGTCCGGAGCTCATTGGCTTGAAGGTCCAGAATATTGTATACAATGTTACAGGTTTGCTAACAGGACAAGTTAATAGTTCATTCAAGTTCCTTGCAGACAGGCCATGTGTAGCCAATATGATGCATAGGACACTTATTTTTATCAGGATATATTCGACTTGAGGGCTGCAAACGTTTTATTTGTTGGCTTTTGCTATAAAAAAAAAATTGAACTTGAATGTGAAACTCCAAATCAGAAATGAAATGTCTACAGTGTGAAATTGTGAATGTTTGCAGACTTAGCTGTTCTACTTGCTCCAGTTAACATTGCAGTTAACATTTTGTTCTACACTGAGCCTGAGAGTTTGTCTTGCTCAGTATCGGACTACATTTGTACTTTGCCCTTCTGCCTTTTTTTTGCAGTCATCCCTCCACAAGGGAATGCTGACTTGCCTATTTAAATAAAAGTAAAATAAATAAATATAAAATAAAAACAACAAGGCCATCTGCAGGAGGAGGAGGGTCGTGTGGGGAACAGGTTTTTGTTCTTCTGGTTAGGCTATATTGATCTCTGGCTCCATCTTTAGTAATTTGTGTGTCTTCATTTTTAATGAAGTATGCTTCCGTGCTTAAAGCATCAGAGAACCTCAGTAGCCTACATATAGTTGATTTATTCAAACAGGGTGGAAAAGTAGACGCTTAAAAATGATTGATCAATTGAATAAGAAAGAAGACAACTGTCAGTCAAGCACATTTTCTTTTGTCAGAGACAGCCATAGATTGCATATTGAGAGCATCATATTAGATAATGTCATGACTGTCCAAAGCTATTGTTTGGAGTTCAGCTCTCCACTGCAAGCACATGAATATAACTACAAACCATGCACTTTGCCAATACATCCATACCAAGGTTTAGTGTAACCCAAACACTATCATAAAAGTAATGTAGTAGCTCTTATCCAGTGACCTACACTCAGTCAGCACATACATACACAATCAATGGTATATAGCAGATAGTACACAACAGCAAATAACACCCTGTGAGCCAGTCTCAGAGGGATGATGGGATTGCTGTCTGTGTCCATGGTGCCATGCTGTGTGACACAACACAGCAAATGACTCCTGATCGCAGGGACAGCAGGGGAGCCAGCTGTCTGGCAGGCAGCAGGAGGACAACACAGGGCCATAATGGCCTTTTCCAACACACAACACGAGAGAACAGAAGAAAACCAACAGAGAGAGGGAAAGAAGAGGTAATGGTGTGTTGTAGGCATCACAAACAATCTGTAGATTTGGTTATCCATGGGAGATACCAAGTTGTATCCACCCCTGCCCAGAATGAGGGGAGTGAAATCTCCTACCTCCTCAGGCTTCCTTGTTTCTGTGGCGATGATGAGTTAATGGGTTGCCAGGAGACAGCACTGCAGTGACATGAAACACTGCCATGTACTCACTCTACATGCCACTGTCATTTTATTCTAAAAGACGGCATTCGGATAAATACGTTTTTCTTAAAGTAACACTTCTCTGCTGCTACTCCTTGGCTTAGGCGTACAGCTAGGTGTGTGCATGTTTGTATGTGTGTGTTCATGTGTGCCAGTGTGTGGAGTCAATTAAAGCCAAACAGACAAGAGCCTCCTCTAAAAACTTCCAAAACAAAACAGATTTGTCGCCGGGACCTAACTCCCAGATTAAAGCCTATATCTCATGTTAAGGTTTGAAAGTTTAAACTTGTGAGAGGCCATTTGAATGAAGACCAGAAGTGACTGGATCAGTGTTATAAACTCCAAGTGTAACGGCATTCCTCCTCCTCTTCTGAGGAGGTGTAGCGAGAAGGATCGCAGGACCAATGCGCAGCGTGGTAAGTGTCCATTATGTTTAATACGAAAAACAACAGAACACTAGAACAAAACAAAATAACGTGCATCAACGAAAACCGAAACAGTACCGTGTGGCAACAAACACTCACTCAGAAACAAACACCCACAACTCAAAAGTGAAACCCAGGCTACCTAAGTATAATTCTCAATCAGAGACAACTAACGACAGCTGCCTCTGATTGAGAACCATACTAGGCCGAAACAGAAACCAAACATAGAAAAACAAACAGACTGCCCACCCCAACTCACGCCCTGACCATACTAAATAAAGACAAATCAAAGGAAATAAAGGTCAGAACGTGACACCAAGGGGAAGAGCATACAGCACATTCTAGGCCAAACCATGGTGAGCAGTACAGTTAACAAGTAATATGTTGTCATATGAATATACCTTATTCAAATATCTCACCAGGATTACAAACTTTGGCCCACCAAAGGTAGCAGTACAGGGTCTTTGAACTTCACAAACTATGTCAGAGAAGATTCTTAGCTATCGATGTATAAAACCATCCAACCAGTCAAAGGTTGGCTCCAGGGAAGTAGATATGATCGATAGACGACAATGATGAGACTGAGCCTTTCATGGAATAGCAAAGCACTTTGGATCGATCAGCAATCAATTTCTAATGAGTTCTCTGGACAATCTTTTTTTCAAACCTCTTCTTTTGTTTCCCCTTCAATCCATACATCTCTAGATAGATCAGCTCCATGAAGCAACATGATCAATAGATCACTGAGCAAAGCTCAGGTTGGATGGAAGGAGATGCTTCATCAGGTAGAGATGGACAGAATCCCATCCAAATGAAATGAAAATAATACAGAAAGAATAACAAACAAGTGGTCTAATTAATCCCATTACACGTAGTATTTTATTCAGAAATTCAATGATTGCCGATAGAGGATTTGTCTGCACTTTTGAAAGCACAGTGTGGGAAATTCTCATATCTGCTTCAACTACTGAATTCTGTCTGTAATATTCTGGCCCATGTCTGTAAAACACAGCATGTCAAAACACATGGCCCATGTCAAAACACAGCACTGGTATTGAGTTGAAAGTATGGTGCTGTGCTGGGGAGGTCTGAAACGTGACTTCAGTCATGTGGCTTTGTTTAACAACTCTGGGAAACGGCACCAACTCTATCACACACAAGGCAGGCTTAATGTTTTTTTAATTTTTAATTTTACCCAATGTGGTATCCAATTGCGTAGTAGCTACTATCTTGTCTCATCGCTACAACTCCCGTACGGTCTCGGGAGAGAGGAAGGTTGAAAGTCATGCGTCCTCCGATACACAACCCAACCAAGCTGCACTGCTTCTTAAAAAAGTGCGGATCCAACCCAGAAGCCAGCCGCACCAATGTGTCAGAGGAAACACCGTGCAACCTTGGTTAGGAGTCGCTGGTGCGCGATGAAACAAGGATATCCCTACTGGCCAACCCCTCCCTAACCCCGACGACGCTAGGTCAATTGTGTGTCCCCCCACGGACCTCCCGGTCGCGGCCGGTTACGACAGAGCCTGGGCGCGAACCCAGAGTCTCTGGTGGCACAGCTGGTGCTGCAGTACAGGGCCCTTAACCACTGCGCCACCCGGAAGGCCCAAGACAGGCCTGTTTGAGGGACACAGTAGGACAATGTTACGGATACAGGTAACCTGTGTGTGTGTGTGTATCCTGTGTGTGTATTTCGTTTCTCTCCTTCGCCCATCATCACAGGTGGCAATCAACATTCCCCAATCAGTCACCAATTAGAAGACACCTCCTCCTGTTTCCATTACCCTATCACATCCCCTTTCCCTTGGTTTAAAAACCCAGTCAGTTGTTTTCTCCGGAGCTCGATCTCTGTGTGTCTCAATCTCTCGCTATATCTCTCTCTTGCTGGATTGAGCGCTCTTTTGGTTTTTGTTCATAAATGTCACATTTGTCTGGAATTATGTGAGTATTGTTTTGTTATGGTGTTTGATGGTGGGAAAAGGGGTGCCAAGTCGCCCATGGGCATACACTACCCGTAGGGTACACTACCCGAAGGTAAATTTTGTCTAAGAACACTAGTTAGAACTGGGCAGACCACCCGCTGTATTTTTGGTTAGTTAGTTAGCTGTATTGAAGTAGGCTAGTCTAGCTTAGGGGTGTTTTTGGATATTTGTTTCTTTCCTTGGGTCCAGCTCAGCCCCTTTCCCCCCCTTTACCGTGTGTTTAAAAATAAACCATGAGTGTTTGACAGTAATTTAGTTGTCTGTGGTTTTTCGTTCTCACTGTTACTTTTTCACTATTATACATTGCATGAGTTATCTTACGGGTCTCGTTACCATCCCCCCTAGACTGCCGGGCCATCAGGGATTCGTAACAGACAATGATTGGGAGCATATCAGCTGAAGTGAAAACACACACACATGGTATGCACATACTGCACAGACACATATACAGTCACAGATGTTTGTGTGTGGACACACACACACACACACACACACACACACACACACACACACACACACACACACACACACACACACACACACACACACACACACACACACACACACACACACACACACACACACACACACACACACACACACACACACACACACACACTAAACACCCTTCCCTGACAATAGAACAACCCAGAGGCACAATATCAACCAAAGGTAAACCATATACAACATGGTTCTGCTCCTCGACTCTGAGTCTCACCAGGTGAGAAATTATTACGGCATCCGATGGTGGTTATGAATAAAAAACATCCAACCACCGGTGTCTTGAAGTGTGAAGTACTACTGATACTGTAATGGAACACATTAATCTTGATTGTGGCGATATCGGGCATGCTTACGTCTGTCTGTTTCCTCACACTGCCATTGCCGTTATTTTTAGCGCGCTGCTTCACAGTAAATACAATAACAAATCTGAGGACGGCAGATATGGGAGATAGTCATTGAATAAATCATATCCTTGTTTGGAGCCCAGGAAGAGTAGCTGTCTGATAGAAAGAAGTGTGTTTCTGTGCAGTATCAGGCCATGAGGACTCTGCAAGCAATAAGCTTTGACATACAATCGTGGCCAAAAGTTTTCACAGTCTGCTGCTTCAGTTTATGATGGCAATTTGCATACACTCCAGAATGCTATGAAGACTGATCAGATGAATTGCAATTAATTGCAACGTCCCTCTTTGCCATGCAAATAACTGAATCCCTAAAAAACATTTCCACTGCACTTCAGCCCTTCCACAAAAGGCCCGGCTGACATGTCACTGACTCTCTCGTTAACACAGGTGTGAGTGTTGGCAGGGACAAGGCTGGAGATCACACTGTCATGCTGATTGAGTAACTGACTGGAAGCTTCAAAAGGAGGGTGGTACTTGGAATCATTGTTCTTCTTCTGTCAAACATGGTTACCTGCAAGGGAACACGTGCCGTCATCATTGCTTTGCACAAAAAGGGCTTCACAGGCAAGGATATTGCTGCCAGTAACATTGCACCTAAATCAACCATTTATCCGATCTTTATCTGTTCTTCAAGGAGAGCAGTTCAATTGTTGTGAAGAAGGCTTCAGGGCGGCCAAGAAAGTCCAGCAAGCGCCAGGACCGTCTCCTAAAGTTGATTCAGCTTCGGGATTGGGGCACCACCAGATTGGGGCACCACCATCCTCCGAGAGCAACTTCTCCCAACCATCCAGGAACAGTTTGGTGACAAACAATGCCTTTTACAGCATGATGGAGCACCTTGCCATAAGGCAAAAGTGATAACTAAGTGGCTCAGGGAACAAAACATCGATATTTTGGGTCCATGGCCAGGAAACTCCACAGGCCTTAATCCCATTGAGAACTTGTGGTCAATCCCCAAGAGGCGGGCGGACAAACAAAAACCCACAAATTCTGACAAACTCCAGACATTGATTATGCAAGAATGGGCTGCCATCAGTCAGGATGTGGCCCAGAAGTTAATTGACAGCATGCCAGGGCAGATTGCAGAGGTCTTGAAAAAGAAGGGTCAACACTGCAAATATTGACTGTTTGCATCAACTTCATGTAATTGTCAAATGCCTTTGACACTTATGAAACGCTTGTAATTATAATTCAGTATTCCATAGTAACATTTTACAAATATCTCAAGACACTGAAGCAGCAAACTTTGGAAATGAATATGTGTCATTCTCAACTTTTGGCCATGACTGTACAGTGAGGTCCAAAAGTATTTGGACAGTGACACTTTTTGTTTTGGCTCTATATTGAAATGGTACAATGACTATGAGGTTAAAGTGCAGACTGTCAGCTTTAATTTGAAAGTATTTTCATCCATATCGGGTGAAACATTTAGAACAGCATTTCCCAAACTCGGTCGTCGGGATCCCACGGGGTGCACATTTGTTTTTGCCCTAACACTACAAAGCTGATTCAAATGATCAAAGCTTGATGATTAGTTGATTATGTGAATCAGCTGTGTTGTGCTAGAGCAAAAACCAAAATGTGCTCCCCTTGGAGTCCCGAGGACTGAGTTTAGAAAACCCTGGTTTAGATAGTGCCCACATTTTAAGGAACCAAAAGTATTCTGACAAATTCACTTATGCAGTATGTGTATTAAAGTAGTCAAAGGTTAAGTATTTGGTCCCATATTTCTAGCAAGCAATAACTATATCAAGCTTGTGACGACAATCTTGTTGGATGCATTTGCAGTTGGTTTTGGTTGTGTTTCAGATTATTGTTCACAATATACAGTTCCAATTAAGTTTGGACACCTACTTTTTATTTATTCTACACTGTAGAATAAGTGAACACATCAAAATGATGAAATTACACATATGGAATCATGTAGTAACCAAAAAAGTGTTAAACAAATCAAAATATATTTTAAATTTGAGATTCTTCAAAGTAGCCACCCTTTGCCTTGATAACAGCTTTGCGCACGCTTGGCATTCTCAAAAAAACAGCTTCATGCATTTCAATTAACAGGTGTGCCTTGTTAAGTTCATTTGCGGAATTTCTTTCCTTAGTGTGTTTGAGCCAATCAGTTGTGCTGTGACAAGGTATGGGTGGCATACAGAAGATAGGGCTATTAGGTAAAATACCAAGTCCATATTATGGCAAGAACAACTCAAATAAGCAAAGGGACATGACAGCCCATCATTACTTTAAGACAAGAAGGTCAGTCAATGCAGTAAATGTCAAGAATTTTGAATAAATTTTCAAGTGCAGTCACAAAAACCATCAAGTGCTATGATGAAACTGGCTGTCACGAGGACCGCCACAGGAAAAGAAGACCCAGAGTTACCTCTGCTGCAGAGGATAAATTAATTACAGTTACCAGTCTACAAAATTGCAGCTCAAATAAAAGCTTCACAGAGTTCAAGTAACAGACACATTTCAACATCAACTGTTCAGAAGAGACTGCGTGAATCAGGCCTTCATGGTCGAATTGCTGCAAAGAAACCACTAATACAGGACACCAATAAGAAGAGACTTGCGTGGGCCAAGAAATATGAGCAATGGACATTAGACCGGTGGATATCTGACCATTGGTCTGATGAGTCCAAATTTGAGATTTTTGGTTCCAACCGCCGTGTCTTTGTGAGACGCAGAGTAGGTGAATGGATAATCTCTGCATGTGTAGTTTCCACCTTGAAGCATGGAGGTGGTGGTGTGATGGTGATTTGCTGGTGACACTGTCAGTGATTTATTTCAAATGCAAGGTACACTTAACCAGCATGGCTACCACAGCATTCTGCAGTGATATGCCATCCTATCTGGTTTGCTCTTGTGTGGGACTATCATTTGATTTTCAACAGGACAATGACCCAACACACCTGTTTAAGGGCTATTTGGCCTATGAATGAGAGAGATGGAGTGCAGCATCAGATGATCTGGTATACACAATCCCCCCACCTCAAACCAATTGAGATGGTTTGAGATGAGTTGGACCGCAAAGTGAAGAAAAAGTGCTCAGCCTATGTGGGAACTCCTTCAAGACTTTTGGAAAGGCATTCCAGGTGAAGCTGGTTGAGAGAATGCCCAGAGTGTGCAAAGCTGTCTTCAAGGCAAAGGGTGGCTACTTTGAAGAATCTCAAATATAAAATAATTTGATTTGTTTAACACTTTTTTTGGTTATTACATGATTCCATATGTGTTATTTCATAGTTTTGATGTCTTCACTATTATTCAATGTAGAAAATAGTAAAAATAAAGAAACCCTTGAATGAGTAGGTGTGTTGTGTTCAATCTTTTGACTGGTACTGTAAATGAATGGTAAATGCATTGTGTCATTTTGGAGTCACTTATTGTAAATAAGAATGACATATGTTTCTGAACACTTCTACATTTTTTTCATCATTATTCACAATTCATGAATGATTATTCGTAATCATGGTACCATCCACATTAATGTAGAATTGTTAGGAAACATATTCTATTTTCATTTATACTAAGTGACTCCAAAATAACACAATACATTATTTCCCATTAATTTATGTTGGGAACAAAATAATCAGAAACAACCAAAACAAACTGCAAATGCATCCAACAAGTTTGTAGAGTAACAAGTTTGATGTTGTAGTCATTGTTTGCTAGGAATGTGGTATTAAATACTAAACTTTAGACTACTTTAATACACATCTGTGAATTTATCAAAATATTTCTGGTTCTCTAAAATGGGGGGGACTATCTATAAGTGCTGTCTTTTCTAAATGGTTCACCCGATATGGATAAATACCCCAAATAAAGTTGACAGTCAGCACTCATAGTCATTGCATCATTACAAATCCAAAGTGCTGAGTACAAAGCCAAAACAACAAAACAAATGTTACTGTCCAAATACTTTACCTCACTATATATGCTACGCTAACACGATCACTTCATTAGGCATTCATTCTGACCGGTGAGACATGGTCAGGTGGAGCTTTGGTGATTCACATGGTTCTTCAATGAGAAGATGGTGGAACACCACTATTCTATAGTGCTAAGTTTTTTTGGCCATTCTCTCACTTCAGGGGCAAGCCTGGAAAAGACCACAAAAAAGACTGTATGCACACACACAGTGATTTATATGGTTCATTATATCGGGAATTCTTTACAGCCAAACTGAACAGGGTGCCATTGAAGACAGAGTCACGGGAGGAGGAAGACACATTTAAATGGCCTCTGCAGAGCACAAACAGACAGAACTGGAGTCCATTTTGGAAAGTTATATTTACAATGTATGCGCAGGTTTAATTTGCTCGGTTTCACTTTGTTATTAATAATAGCCAGCTGTGTGTGTGTGAGTGAGAGATCAGGTCTGGGTGACCTTGATCGGTCAGACCAAAATGGGTCGGTCGCAGAGTCGAGGCCTGAAGTTTGACAGCCCTCTAAATCTAAAACATATAACTTTAACACATTTAATGCATGTGTCATATGTATGGATTTACCACTGTTTAAGATATTACCAACTAAAGTAATATAGGCCTTCCTACTGTACTGCAACACTGAGACTGAGACGGTGTTTTATACCATAGTTCACAAGTGCCAAACAAATGTGAAATGAGAGTTACTGAGAAAGACATCAAGACAAAAGTGAGTCAGCTAAAAAACCTTCCCCCATTCCAAAATGTAAAATGAGTAGCAGAAAAGCATTGAGTGGCTGCTGCCATATATTTAAAAAATGTATCACTAGCCACTTTAAACAATGCCACTTAATATAATGTTTACATACCCTACATGAATCATCTCATCATCTCATCTCTCATGTGTATATACCATACTCTATAACACCTACTGCATCTTGCCATCTTTATGTAATATATGTATCACTAGCCACTTTAAACAAAAATATAATGTTCACATTACCCATCTCATATGTATATACTGTACTCGATACCATCTACGGCATCTTGCCTATGCCATTCTGTACCAAGATTCATATATCTTTATGTACATATTCTTCATCCCTTTACACTTGTGTGTGTATAAGGTAGCTGTGGTGAAATTCTTAGGTTAGATTACTTGTTGGTTATTACTGCATTGTCGGAACTAGAAGCACAAGCATTTCGCATTTGATTTCTGGTCATAGAGATAGAAAAGTGGTTTTGGAAAACATCTACCAGAAAAGTCTTAAAAGGTATGAGAAACGTATGAAAACAAAAGAATGTTGAAGACCCCTGACGAATATCAACACTTATATTTAGTTTCGGATAAATTATTTGCCTACTGACCATTTTTAAAACACAACCTTATGCTTGTAATTCTGTTACCAAAAACCTACATATTTTTAAGATATTTACTTCTAATTTCTCTCCCTCATGAGGGAGAATAATGAATACGTAACAAAGAAAGTTAGATGTACCAATTAGTTCGTGTTTTACCGATATCAAGTTTGTTTATGAATTAAGTGATTAAAACTCGTAATTACTGAAATCATAAAACACAGTTGGGTCACGTGCTACTGCCATCCTTTCCACTGGCATACTGTTATGTTCAGCTCATAACTGTTTTCTTTCTCTTTCTGTCATCTGGTGGTCAAAGCAAGACTATAAAAACAATCTGGACAACCTCTCCCTCTCTCTCGGCCGTTACCGTCACCTAAGACCTTTTCTTTTACTGTAACAAGGACATCCATGGACGGGCCAAATATGAACCAATCATAAATGTCTGTTTCACAAGTTTGGACAGCACAGTACAGTACAGTAGAGAACAGTAAAGGGCCCGTTTTCCCAAAAGCACAAAAGCAAAAGCAAGTATAGTACAAAAGCAAGTATAGTACAAATCAGGGACAAATTATGTAATTCTGTTAGCGGTTTAAAATCCACTTCACGTCAATAACCAAAATAAAAAATGTGAAACTCAATGTGTCATGTCATAGATGTCTTCTTGCAGACATCCTTGAATCTTCATTTATGGAAAACGTTGTCGCATTAGAAACTAAGGGCGATTTTACCGTAATACCGTTACGAAAATTTGCATCTGCACAGTTCTTCCAGTAAATGTGTTTTGTGACATTATCTGTGTAAATTGTTCAAAGTAGTACTTGTTCATAGAGTTGTATGTTTTGTTAAACTTTAAAAAGCAATGTTTTTTTTAGCATACATTTTAAAGTGACAAATCTGTTCTCGTTGCGGACAAGTCAACTCAGTACTCTGACGTAGCCTTTAAATCTGAAACATGTTGAGTTTGAATAACAAAAAGGCATCATCTTTTGAACTGCCATTGCCCTCATGAAGTGGCTCAATGTGTTTTGCACAGCAAATCAACCTTCACCTGTCAGTCTTTATTCAAACCGTGTCGAACGGTCTATGCAACTTGGTAACAGGCATCATACTAGAGCCTACACTGGACTTTATTGAATGAAAAACGATCTACTATGTAACTATAAACACAATATTGTTATTACAGTTTTTCCTGTGTAGGCTAGTTGCTCTCAATATAGGGCTCTGGTTACATGTACTTACAATAATTATATAGGCATACATGGTAGGCCACACGTTCATGTAGCCATACTGAAAGCATTTAAAATCGTATCCTGGTATGTAATTCTGTAATACTTACTGCCTGCTGCACAGTCTGATAGAAGTGTAAATAGAGGCAGACTAGGCTTCTCTCCATGCCCCCACTCGGCCCTTCAGCTGCCATGGCGGGGCAGGGGCACAGATTGACTTGTCAACGTTGCCCTGTCAACAACCTCAGATCATAACAACCCTGCGTCCTCTGACTCCTCTCCCTCTGATTTACCTCTCACACGTCACATAGCATCCTTACTCACAAACATACAGTATAAGGCAATCTAGCCCTACACATGGCTGCCAAACGTTTAACGGCAAAAACTGACATGCAATGCAATGTCCTGGGAAACATAGCCTACGCACCACAAGAAAAGAACGGGAATTTGAGAATGGCCCGCTGCTTTCGGGTTTGGCAAAAGTAAAACAACGGGACGTAGCGGAACTAAATCGACTTAGCAGCCTGTTGGTTGCACATACTTTACCCCAACTCCGCTTGAAGTTAGCGCTGGTTACATTGCAACAGTGTAACAGTGTAACATTTTGACAACAACGATATTGTGCACACAAAAGTGGCAAATAGGATATATCGTTGTTGTTACGTCTGTTGCGAAAGCACGCGTGTTCTTTCCCTTCCAGAGCAGCCACAGCGGCACTGTTAGAAGCGCCTACAGATTAAAAAGCTTGAATACGAAAAACTACGTATTAAAAAAAACAAAAAAACTTACCAACCGAGCTTGAGCCCGTCCCCGAACTAAGCAAGATGTACCAGATCCACATCTTATGGTCTTTTTTCGGCCTGCCCTTTTTGCACCCCGCCGCGGGCCAACAATCGGGGCAATAGAACACTTATCCGGTTTGCTCCTATCTCCACTTTCGCGTTGTTTTCTCCTTTTTTCTATTCGGGACAAAGTTAGAAAATGGTTTGCGTGAAGAGCCGGATTCTCACAGGGACAGAGTTTTCAGAATCAGGGCTGGGGAGGAAGAGGCTGGCGGTGGTAGGGGCTTGAGGGGTGGTGGCAGGGGATTTGGAGTGAGTGGGGATCACTGGGTGGGGATCGGTTCAGCGCCGTGTGAGAGGCGGAGACTTGTGGCTGCTACAGAAGACTAAAGGTCGGTTGGGAGTAGGACCATGTATGTGCCTCGAAGGCAGGCACTCACATTAGATCTTGATCACAGAACATGTGATATAGCCAGGCACCTATTAATTAGTTATTCGTCCTTTATACATACTTTGTTTGTGAGATTAAATCTCTGTAGACTTTAAACTTCTGGTTTGTGAGATTAAATATCTGTAGACTTTAGACTTTGGAGACCTGGGAAAAACTATGTGGAAGGTGCACTGAGCAGTTTAAAAAGGCTACAGTTCCTTGTTTGCTCTCAATCAAAAATAACTACAGAAGTTAAAACATCCATTTCTAAATAAATATGTATGTTTTTCCCCTATGTGAACTTCTATTTCAACAAGAGTAAACTATTCAGTCAATGTATCAAGATGTACATTGCATTAGCATCTCTCTCTCAAACACACACATATATACACACACACACAACCAAGCATGTACACCCACAAAACACACACAGTCTGTCTGTCACAGTGTCAGTGTTATGAATAGTGTGTCAACTCTGAAAACAGAGGGAGCAGATGGAAGAAGAGTGATGAGCTTTCACCAGAGCAGACCTATCCTCTTTATCGTTCAACGCAGCTGTGTGAAGTCAAAGACAGACCCAAACAAAAAGCCAGCTTTTGATAACACCCTAACCTGCAGGCATATGATCTGGAAAAGCCCCCACTATCAAACAACCTCCAGCCCTGAAATAATTCATCAGCACATTGCTTATCAAGGCAGCTGGGCCTAGAGCAGGCAGGCAAACAGACAGCACAGGGGGTCAGATAAATGCATGAGGCCATTGTCATCAATCTCAGGTTTGATCTACAATACCAGTCAAAAGTTTGGACACACCTGCTCATTCAAGGGTTTTTCTTTATCTGTACTATTTTCGAACATTGTATAATAATAGTGAAGACATCAAAACTAGGAAATAAATCATATGGAATCACGTACTAACCAAAAAAGTGTTAAACAAATCAAAATATATTTTATATTTGAGATTATTCAAAGTAGCCACCCTTCTTCTTGATGACATCTTTGTACAGTCTTGGCATTCTCTCAACCAGCTTCACCTGGAATGCTTTTCCAACAGTCTTGTGAGGAGTTCCCACATATGCTGAGCACTTGTTGGATGCTTTTCCTTCACTCTGCGATCCAACTCATCCAAAACCATCTCAATTGAGTTGAGGTCGGGTGATTATGGAGTCCAGGTCATCTGATGCAGCACTCCATCACTCTCCTTCTTGGTAAAATAGCCTTTACACAGCTTAGAGGTGTGTTGGGTTATTGTCCGGTTGAAAAACAAATGATAGTCCCACTAAGCGCAAACCAGATGGGATGGTGTATTACTGCAGAATGCTGTGGCAGCCATGCTGGTTAAGTGTGCCTTTAATTCTAAATAAATCACAGACAGTGACACCATCACACTACCTTCACGATGGAAACCACACATGCGTATACCATCTGTTCACCTACTCTGCATCTCACAAAGACACAGAGGTTGGAACCAAAAACCTCAAATTTGGACAGATTTCCACCGGCCTAATGTCTAATGTCCATTGCTTGTGTTTCTTGGCCCAAGCAAGTCTCTTCTTATTATTGTTGCCCTTTACAGTTGATGTTGAGATGCGTCTGTTACTTGAACTCTGAAGCTTTTATTTGGGCTGCCGTTTCTGAGGCTGGTAACTGTAATGATCTTTTCCTCTGCAGCAGAGGTAACTCTGGGTCTTCTTTTCCTGTGGCTGTCCTCATTAGAGCCAGTTTCATCATAGCGCTTGATGGTTTTTGCGACTGCACTTGAAGAAACTTTCAAAGCTCTTGAAATGTTCTGAATTGACTGACTTTCATGTCTTAAAGTAATGATGGACTGTCATTTCTCTTTGCTTATTTGTCCTTGCCATAATATGGACTTGTTTTTTTTTACCAAACCTTTTGTATACCACCCATACCTTGTCACAACACAACTGATTGGCTCAAACGCATTAAGAAGGAAAGAAATTCCACAAATAAACTTTTGACAAGCCACACCTGTTAATTGAAATGGATGAAGCTGTTTTTTTGAGAATGCCAAGAGTGTGCAAAGCTGTCATTAAGGCAAAAGGGTGGGTACTTTGAAGAATCTCAAATATGTTTTTATTTGTTTCTCTTTTTTGGGTTACTACATGATTCCATATGTTATTTCATAGTTTTGATGTCTTCACTATTATTCTACAATGTAGGTAATAGGAAAAATAAGGAAAAACCCTTGAATGAGTAGGTGTGTCCACACTTTATATCGGTTGTGATGGCCATATTTAAATGCCATTAGGATGCACCACTTTCTTTCTCACTCGTGTACTAAATTGTTTTCCATACTACACTGAAATCAATCAAATAATGTATTATGAGGAGCAGAGATTGAGAGACTAAACACAAATGTTCCAATGTTAATAGCAAATGGATTCATAATTGAGAGAAGCCCTTGAGTAGCTGATGATAATACACCATAACAATACCAGTACTGAATTGCTAAACAAAAAGATCTATAATGAATGAGGAGCACAGAGCAGAGTAAACAGTTTGAGGCCTGTGGTCCCTCCTTGGTCCCTGCAGTGGGAACGTCAGAACAAGGAAATGTTCCCCTCACCATTGATTGACACGCAGAGCTCTCAGTAATGTCCCATCAATTAGCTGAAGCTATCTATAAACAGCAGGCCTGCAGGACCTAATTAGCCTGTTGGCGAGTGACAAATGTATTTAATGTAACCACTGGCAACCACCAACCTCATTAGCGAACATTAAACTCTAATATGAAGGTTGTTATTGCCTTAATCACAGGAGAAACCCAATTAGACGGCAGGTTTGGAAAATGATTCTGGGTCAGAGATGTACGATGTGATTGTTGGAGGCAGGAAAGGAAGGTGGGGACAGAGCAGTGCAACCTGAGATGACTTAGCCTGTGGGGGCATTGATAAAGGGAGGGAGGGGAAATGGTGGAGAGAGGGAGAGAAAGAGGAAATGTAGGGAGAGGCTAGTTAGAGGGAGAGATTGGATATTTAGAGGGAGAGAAAGAGAGAGTGGTAGGGAGATTACATTTTTTATTTTCACCAGGTTTCACCTTTATTTAACCAGCCAGTTGAGAACAAGTTCTTATTTACAACTGCGACCTGGCCAAGATAAAGCATAGCAGTGCAACAAAAACAACAACACAGAGTTACACATAAACAAACGTACAGTCAATAACACAAAATAAAATAAAAATAGACAGATCTATGTACTGTGTGTGCAAATGTAGGGAGGTAGGCAATAAATAAGCCATAGAGGTAAAAAATAAGTTGCTGCAGGGGGTCCTGAGTTGTTGGCCGGGGTAGGGGTAGCCAGGTGGAAAGCACGTCCAGCTGTGGAACAATGCTTATTGAAATTATCGTAGATTTATCGGTGGTGACAGTGCTTCCTATCCTCAGTGCAGTGGGCAGCTGGGAGGAGGTGCTCTTATTCTTTCTCCATGGACTTTACAGTGACCCAAAACCTTTTGGAATTAGTGCTACAGAAGCACATTTTTGTTTGAAAAAGCTAGCCTTCGCTTTCCTAACTGACTGAGTATATTGGTTCCTGACTTCCCTGAAGAGTTGCATGTCATGGGGGCTATTCGATGCTCATGCAGAATGCCACAGGATGTTTTTGTGCTGGTCGAGGCCAGTCAAGTCTGGGGTGAACTGTTCTTAGTTCTACATTTTTGATCAGAGAGATGAGAGAGAGATGTGGGCTATTGAGAGGTTTGGAGTGTGAGAGAGTGTCGGAGAGAGACTAGGCTGTGGTAGGGAAAGAGTGGCAGAGAGGGACAGACAGGCAGACAGACAGACAGACAGACAGACAGACAGACAGACAGACAGACAGACAGACAGACAGACAGACAGACAGACAGACAGACAGACAGACAGACAGACAGACAGACAGACAGACAGACAGACAGACAGACAGACAGACAGACAGACAGACAGACAGAGAGGGGTAGGTGTTGAGAGAAAGCAGTAGAGGCCAAGCTGGAGGGGAGATGAGTAAGATGGTAATGTGAGAGAGGGGAGGGAGAGGAGGTGAGACAGGAGTGGCTGTGTGAGAGAGGAGGTATGAAAGGTATACTTGTTTTTGGTATACAGTTCTTGTCGTTGTTGTTCTGAACCCACTACCCACAAGTCGTTGTGATGTTGCCAAGTTTGGCACCCCTCACCCGGTCCATTGTTTTGTTGCACCTGTTGGTCTGCCCTGTATGGAGCTCACATGCAGCACTGTTGCTCCTATTTTCTAGTCTGCCCTGTAGGAGTGTGACTGGTATCCAAACACGCATGGCTTAAGATGTGGTCACCGGTCAAGTGTGTGTAGCAAGCTACCTAGTTTATATATCAGCAATCAATCAAATTAATTTATAAAGCCCTTTTTACATCTGCAGATATCACAAAGAGCTATACAGAAACCCAGCCTAAAACCCCTGTCTTGTCTCTGCTATCATTAAATGTGAAGACTTATTTTATCAAATCAATTCTTTATGTGTAATTATTATTACGTGATAAAACTAATCATGTAAACTTTAATTAACTAGGAAGTCGGGGCACCACGGAAAATGTTGAGATTACAAAGTTATAATTTTCCGAAAATAACTCTTCAGATATTTTAATATCTGATCAATTAGTCTTCTATTAATTAATTATTACCTGTTACCTTCCGTCAGTCTTATCTGAACGTCGTAAAATGCTTGGTTATCTGCACGAACCCTAGTTTCCATAATGAATCAGCAATATACAAATTGGCTGAATCATTTTGTCACGACTTCCGCCGAGGTTGGCTCTCCTGCCCGTTCAGGCGGTGCTCGGCGGTCGTCGTCACCGTCCTACTAGCCACTACCGATCCCTTTTCGTGTATCTGTTGTCTGTCTATTTTGTCTGATTGGTTTCACCTGTGTGTTGTTTAGTTTATTAGTGTCTGTATATATAGTAGGTTGTCCCGCCCTTGTTTTGTGCGGGATTGTTTATTTGTCATCTATGTCTGTCGGTGTATCTTGTGTTCTTATTCTCCGGCTCGTCTTTTATCCTGTGTTGGATTGTTCACCCTGTGTGTATTGGGTTGACCGTGTTTATTTTGTTCACCGGAGAATAAACTTTCATATCGCTATCTGCTCTCTGCGCCTGATTCCACCCACCTTGATTAGACGTGACACATTTATTTACTAACTAACTAAATAGTCACAGAAATACATCACAAACAAACAGTAGAATTGGTTACTTAACAATGATAGAAAAGTCCCTAGTGGGCTAAGTCGATATGCCGGCTTGGTAGACAAATGGAAGGGCGTGTGGACCTCTCAAGAGGGGGAGATTCATAGCTGATAATGACACTCGAAATTGCCAATACTTTACATGAACAACCGCACATTCGAAAAATAAATTGTAATTTACATTTATACGAGTATGTCTTGTTGTCTCTCTCTAGTCGTCGGTCCATCTGCTGGAGAGAGTCGACAGAAAAGTCTCTCGTTGTGTTCCCCAGAAGTCACAGTCTGTCTTTCATGTTTGTCGGTGGTTAGAATGGTTACTTCAGAGTACCATTAAAAAAAATTCTCGTAAAATAGATGCTTCGGCGGTTGTCGGTATTCTTGTTCGAGGTTTACGTAATTTCTAGCTGCAGACTAGTAATTTGTGTTGTCTAGAATTTGCTCCTTCTGTAGTGAATCGACAGTCTCAGAGTGTAACCACTTCTAGCCATGTAGCCTTTGTTATGGCAACCTTAAATAGGTTCAGGAGTAATACTGTGCTTAATAAGTCGCATGGACCCACTATGTGTGCAATAATAGTGTTTAATATGATTTTTGAATGACTACTTCATCTCTTTACTCCACACACAAAACTTTCTGTAAGGTCCCCCAGTCAAGCAATGAATTTCAAACACAGATTCAACCACAAAGACCAGGGAGGTTTTCCAATGCCTCGCAAAGAAGGACACCTATTGGTAGATGGGTAAAATAAAAAACAAGACTCTGAATATCACTTTGAGCAAAGTTATGAGTTTGAGTGAAGTTATGAAAGACACTTTGTAGGCTGTATCAATACACCCAGTCACTACAAAGACACAGGCGTCCTTCCTAACTCAGTTGCTGGAAAGGAAGGCAACCACTCAGGGATTTCACCATGAGGCCAAATGGTGAATTTAAAACAGTTACAGAGTCTAATGGCTGTGATAGGAGAAAACTGAGGATGGATCAACATCTCTGTAGTTACTCCACAATAGTGGAGTGAAAAGAAGGAACCCTGTAAAAACATGCATCCTGTTTGCAACAAGGCACTAAAGAAATATTGCAAAAAAAGTGGCAAAGCAATTACCTGTTTGTCCTGAATACAAAGTGTTATGTTGGATTGACCCCAAACATAACACATTACTAAGTACCACCATTCATATATTCAAGCATAGTGGTGGCCTCATCATGTTATGGGTATGCTTGTAATCGTAAAGGACTGGGAGGTTTTCAGGATAAAAAATAAACTGAATAGAGCTAAACACAGGCAAAGTCTGAGAGGAAACCCTGGTCATCTGCTGTCCACCAGACACATCTACTTACCACCAGAGATGAAGTCACCTTTCAGCAGAACAATAACCTAAAACACAAGGCCAAATCTACACTGGTGTTGCTTACCAAGAAGACAGTGTACTATGTTCCTGAGTTACAGTTTTAACTTAAATCAACTTAAAAAATATATGGCAAGACCTGAAAATGGTTGAACAATTATCAACATCCAATATGACAGAGCTTGAAGAATTTTGAAAAGAATAATGGGCAAATGTTGCACAATCCATGTCTGGAAAGCTCTTAGAAACTTACCCAAAAAGACTCACAGCTGTATCGCTGCCAAAGGTGCTTCTACAAATTATTGACTTAGGAGTGTGAATACGTATGTAAATTAGATACATTATCTGCATTGCATTTTCAAAAAATTAGTAACATTTCTAAAAACAGATTTTTATGAAAATCTAGCTACCCCTACACAGGCCAACAGCTCAGCACCCCCTAGAGCAACTTACCCAAATGCATGCCCAAATTCAACTGCCTGCTACCCATCCCCAGAAGATAAGATATGCATATTATTAGTATATTTGGATAGAAAACACTCTGAATTTACTAACAGTGGTTGAATCACGTCTGTGAGTATAACATAACTTATTTACCAGGCGAAACCCCGAGGACAAACCATTCAGATATTTTTTTTAGGTCACTCTTTTCAATGGGTTTTCATTGGGAATCCAGATTTCTAAGGGACCTTCTTGCAGTTCCTATCGCTTCCACTGGATGTCAACACCTGAGGACCTGAGCCCTAGGACCATGCCCCAGGACTACCTGACATGATGACTCCTTGCCGTCCCCAGTCCACCTGGCCGTGCTGCTGCTCCAGTTTCAACTGTTCTGCCTTATTATTATTCGACCATGCTGGTCATTTATGAACATTTGAACATCTTGGCCATGTTCTGGTATAATCTCCACCCGGCACAGCCAGAAGAGGACTGGCCACCCCTCATAGCCTGGTTCCTCTCTAGGTTTCTTCCTAGGTTTTGGCCTTTCTAGGGAGTTTTTCCTAGCCACCGTGCTTCTACACCTGCATTGCTTGCTGTTTGGGGTTTTAGTTCTGGGTTTCTGTACAGCACTTTGAGATATCAGCTGATGTATGAAGGGCTATATAAAATAAATTTGATTTGATTTGATCTTTAGAAATTGGTTGAGGTTAATCCTTTGTGTAATGAAGAAGTACGGCCATTTTGAACGAGGGTCACTTGAAGTGTACTGTTAGATAGAGGCGCGTGACCAGAAAGCTAGCTACTGTTTGTTTTCCTCCTGTATTGAACACAGATCAATTTTATCGATTTACTTACGTAGAAAAACACCTAAAGTTGTATTACAAAAGTAGTTTGAAATGTTTTGGCAAAGTTTACAGGTAACCTTTGAGATATTTTGTAGTCAAGTTGCGCAAGTTGGAACCGTTGTTTTTCTGGATCAAACGCGCCAAATAAATGGACATTTTGGATATATATCGACATAATTAATTGAACAAAAGGACCATTTGTGATGTTTATGGGACATACTGGAGTACCAACAAAAGAAGCTGGTCAAAGGTAAGGCATGAAATATATTTTTATTTCTGCGTTTTGTGTCGCGCCTGCAGGGTTGAAATATGGTTTCTCTCTTTGTTTACGGAGGTGCTATCCTCAGATAATAGCATTGTTTGCTTTCGCTGAAAAGCCTTTTTAAAATCTGACATGTTGGCTGGATTCACAACACGTGTAGCTTTAATTTGCTATCTTGCATGTGTGATTTAAAATGAAAGTTTGATTTTTATAATAATTTATTTGAATTTGGTGCTCTGCATTTTCCCTGGCTTTTGGCAAGCATTAAGCATATCCAATCCAAAATTACATCTAGAATTGGCTTCCTATTTCGCAACAAAGCCTCCTTCACTCATTCTGCCAAACATACCCTCGTAAAACTGTCTATCCTACCGTTCTTTGACTTCGGTGATGTAATTTACAAAATAGTCTCCAACACTCTACTCAGCAAACTGGATGTAGTCTACCACAGTGCCATCCGTTTTGTCACCAAAGCCCCATATACTACCCACCACTGCGATCTGTATGCTCACGTTGGCTAGCCCTCAATTCATATTCGTCGCCAAACCCACTGGCTCCAGGTCATCTGTAAGTCTTTGCTAGGTAAAGCCCCGCCTTATCTCAGCTCATTGATCACCATAGCAACACACACCAGTAACATGTGCTCCAGCAGGTATATTTCACTGGTCATCCCCAAAGCCAACACTTCCTTTGGCCGCCATTCCTTCCAGTTCTCTGCTGCCAATGAGTGGATCGAATTGCAAAAATCTCTGAAGCTGGAGTCTTATATCTCCCTTTCTAACTTTAAGCATCAGCCGTAAAAGCAGCTTACCGATCACTGTACCTGTACACAGCCAATCTGTAAATATCATACCCAACTACCTCATCCTCATATTGTTACTTATCCTCTTGCTCTTTTGCACCCCAGTATCTCTACTTGCATATCATAATCTGCACATCTGTCACTCCAGTGTTAATGCTAATTTGTAATAATTTCGACTCTATGGCCTATTGTTTGCCTTACCTCCCTACTCTTCTACATTTGCACACACAGTACATAGATTTTTCTTTTGTGTTATTGACTGTACGTTTGTTGATGTGTAACACTGTGTTGTTGTTTTTGTCGCACTGCTTTGCTTTATCTTGGCCAGTCCGCAGTTGTAAATGAGAACTTGTTCTCAACTGGCCTACCTGGTTAAATAAAGGTGAAATAAAAATAAAATAAATATTTAATCCATTTTTAATTCAGGCTGTATGTAACACAACAAAATGTGTAATAAGTTAAGGGGTAGGAATACTTTCTGAAGGCACTGTACATGATTTATTATATCATTATTTATTGAAGTTCTTGTCTCTCATCATCATTGAACCTTTTTTTCTGTTTTTTCTCAAATTTTTTAATTTGTTCATCATTGTTATTTTTTTCAGTTTTTTTCCTCATTATTGAACCTTTGCTAACTAGCTACATTCCAATGATTTGTTTAGCATAGCACCAGAAAAACATAGAATGAACAACTGGATCAAACATGAGAATAGAATTAACGACCAGCATGTTTGGTTAGCAACTTCAGAACCTCAGAACTAACAACTGGCTTTTGCCCAGACTGTCGACTTGTGGAAGGATTCAATTAAATTAATTCACTCATTAAAATAACATTTATAATAAAAACCATATAGTTAACATTTTTTAAAATATGTTGTCAAGCGTATGTTAAAGCAATAAGGTCCTCGAACCCAGGAATTATCGTCTCGGGCCTAAGAACAGCCCTTAGTTGGGAGTTATCACACGATAATCACCGGGGTCTCATACCTTATTGCTTAAATATTATGAAGTTATTATATCCAATCAGTAAAATTGGGGCGGCCGCGTAGCCTAGTGGTTAGAGCGTTGGACTAGAAACCGGAAGGTTGCGAGTTCAAACCCCAGAGCTGACAAGGTACAAATCTGTCGTTCTGCCCTGAACAGGCAGTTAACCCACTGTTCCCAGGCCGTCATTGAAAATAAGAATATGTTCTTAACTGACTTGCCTGGTTAAATAAAGGTAAATAAAGGTAAAAAAATAAAATAAAAAATAAATAAATAAATGAATCGAGCTACCTAACTAGCAGATTTACATCAATTACCAACCCACCCTCTTTACCCAATGTCAATCATGTCTTAAAGAGGCACTTTAACTAGCTTGCTTACAATTTGTGATGAGTGAGTCTGTTATTGCAGAAATAAATATGCAAAAAAAAATCCCGATGGGTGCTGCTTTTTCTCAATTTGAGCACCTACCCCCTGAAAGGTCTGTGTACGGCCCTGACCCCAAGGCAGTCTGGGATGTTGATTCAACTTTGCCAGTTGTCTAGTGCTCCACTGTGAGGTCATCCTTAATGCATGAGGGGCGGCAGGGTAGCCTAGTGGTTAGAGCGTTGGACGAGTAACCGGAATGTTGCAAGTTCAAACCCTCGAGCTGACATGGTACAAATCTGCCGTTCTGCCCCTGAACAGGCAGTTAACCCACTGTTCCTAGGCTGTCATTGAAAATAAGAATTTGTTCTTAACTGACTTGCCTAGTTAAATCAAGGTAAAATACAAAAAAAAAGACTTTAAATCCATCAAACATTACTACTGCATCTGAAGGAGAGTAAAAATAAAAGTCACAGAGCTTTCAGGATGACATGCCCTTGTCATGTTAGACTGTTGTCACAGCAGCTGGAAAATGCCAAGGTTCTTAAAGGATTGGAGGATGTGTGTGTGTACCTCCCTCAACATTCGTCACAGACTTAATAAACACCCTTGTGTACAGTACGTGAGGAGTGATGTGAAGGACAGCGCTGTGTGTGTTTGTGTGTCTGACAGAGCAGAGGACACTTCAGCGGACATGCCCCTGATGATTTCAGCAAGAATCTGTCTGCTAGCTCATTAGCACATCCACTCTGGTGGCAAATATCCAGCTCCATGGACCACACACATGCACGTGCCGTATGCACACACATTCACGCAAGGGTAAACACATAGTCCCTCCCCTCACAGACACACACACTTATGCAAATATGCACACCCACCTGTTGTTTCACATCACCCCGAAGTCTCCTTCATGCTTCTTTAAATGCAGTAATTGATTAATTAATCATCAATGAACTAATAATTGTATCTCTCCCCTCTGACATGGGTAGTTAGTATGGCAGACATCTTGCCAGCTGCCTATGCAGAGAAACACCAGATAGGCATTACCAATTAAAGGAGAAGGAGAGGAAAAGGGTGGTGTGTGTGTGTGTGTGTGTGTCATTCTTCAAAGTTATGTCTCTCCTCCCCTTGAGGCAGCCTAAGACACACCTGTCCTTGACACATCCTTTACTCTATAGTTATATCCAGTGGGTGTTGTGTCCACCCTTTATTTCACCCCTTCCCTTCATTCCTCCCTCCTTCTGTCCCCCATTGCACTATTCCCTTCTCCCTCTGTCCCACCCCTCCATCAGTAGCCACCTTCCAGGGAATTGACTGCCACCTCATCAAGGATGTTCCCGTTAAGTCATTAATCCTGCTTATCAAGGACAAGATTTCAATCAGTTTGGGATTACAACAATTATTCATTCCATTTTCGTACCCACTGGGCACAGACGTTAATTCAAATTCTATTCCACGTAATTTCTTTTAAATTATGTGGAAACAACATTTATTCAACCAGTGTAAAACCTGTGGGTATAAACTGTAAGTCAAATGAAAATGTATACAAAAAGAGAGGAAGGGGCGGAATAGGTAGATAGAGAGAGGCAGACAGAGAGGGAACTATAGAGGGAGAGAGAGAAAGAGATAAAGATAGAAACTGTGCAAGAGAGTGAGAGAAAGAAAGAGTGTGAGGGAGCGAGAGACTGTCAAGGGAAGGGGGAAGAGAAGCCCCGTCACCAGTCTTACCAGCAGGCATCGCCTGTTTTACTGACGACAGCTTGGCTTGGCTGATCCTGTCTCAGCACTCAGCCCCTCGGCTTGCTTTAGTGGCCCACCAACTTTCTGCTGTAGGTGTTTTTTTATGGGCAAAAGTGGGACACTCATTCCCTGCCTCCATTCAATACCCCCACTCCTGCATATTTCAGAAGCCTGCTCTGAGCTATATTTGTACATCCATTAGATAAAAAACCTCAGCCATGTCAAAGAGTAGCGTTGAGTATAACCTTGGGCCGACTTAAGACAGCTAAAATATATATATTCTAAGTTTTAAATAATTGGAAACTGCAAGATTTAATTGAGAAAGTGACTGGACTGCATAGTGTTTGAGTTACATAATTATTATAAGAGAACAAGGTTTGTAACATTAAGAAAAGGGGGAAGAGAGTGTTGAGGTAAAACACAAAGGGAAACCCAGCCGCGATCTGACCACGGACACAGGCCTACCAGACAAGCTTAATTCCTTCTATGTTCGCTTCGAGGCAAGCAACACTGAACCATTTATAAGAGCACCAGCTGTTCCGGACGACTGTGTGATATCACTCTCCGTAGACGATGTGAGTAAGACATTTAAACAGGTAAACACTCCCTTTCCACCCACAACTGCGTGGCGGCGAACGAACCCAATACCATCATTAGGTTTGCTGACGTGGTTGGCGTGATAACCAACGACAATGAGAACAGTGTACACAACCTTTTCCTCAATGTCAGCAAGACAAAGAAGCGTATCGTGGTCTACAGGAAATGGAGGATAGCGCACACCCTCATCCATATCGACAGGGCTGTAGTGGAGCAGGTCAGAGCTTCAAGTTCCTTGGTGTCCACATCACTAAGGACTTATCATAGTCCACCCACACAAACACAGTGGTGGAAAAGGCACCTCTTCCTCCTCAGGAGGCTGAAAAGAATCGGCAAGGGCCCTCAGACCTTCAAAAAGATTTACAGCTGCACCATTGAGAGCATCTTGACTGGCTGCATCACCGCTTGGTATTGCAAATGCTTGGCATCCGACTGCAAGGCTCTACAGAGGATAGTGGGTACGACCCAGTATATCACTGGGGCCGAGCGCCATGCCATCCAGGACCTCTATACCAGGCGGTGTCAAAGGAAGGCCCTAAACATTGTCAAAGACTCCAGCCACCCAAGTCATAGACTGTTTTCTCTGCTACCGCAAGGCAAGCGGTACCGATGCAGTCTGGAATCAACAGGACCCTGAACAGCTTCTGCCCTCAAAACATAAAACTGCTAAATAGTTCATTAAATAGTTAACCATTAGCTATATTGCTACATATCTACATTGACCCTTTTTGCATGAACTCTTTTTACTTATCACATATGCTGCTGCTACTGTTTATTATATATCCTGTTGCCTAGTCACTTTATCTCTACCAATATGTACATATCTACCTCAATTACTTCGTACCTCTGCACATTGACTCGGTACTGGTACTCTGTGTACATAGTCAAGTTATCATTACTAATTCTGTGTTTAGTCCTTGTGTTATTATTTTTCTATTATTTCTAGCAAGCATTTCACTGTTAGTCTACACCTGTTGTCTATGAAGCATGTGACAAATAAAATGTGATTTGATTTGAGGTGACGATGGGGAGGAGGGGATCTTGATCTGGTAAAGGAGGAAGTGGATAACAGTATAGCTAAAGTCCCTGCAGGGTCCAGGAGGTACAGGTAGCAGCATGTGAAGGGGTGTAAGGCTGTTTCAGACACCATGAAGTAGGCTAACTGATAAAGACATTAGAAAGTACAGTCGGAGCAAGGGGAAATAGTTTTGTCCAACAGTTAGGGTGGCATGAAGTAACTGATGAAGTGAGTAGCTAGGACTTAAGGGGTCAAAGGTGAAAAATAGTGGTGAAGCATATAGGGGGTAAGAGTTGAAGAGAGCAGGGTGTAAGATTTGAAGCGGGCAGGGGGTAATGGCCAGGCGGTGGCACCGGAGGTCTCCTGGGCTCTGGGATAATGAGGGCTGTCGCTGCAGGCTTAGTGTTCACGCCTGACTTACCTCAACCCTCACTAGAACACAGAGAGAAGGAGAGGAGAGGAGAGAGGGGGAGTAGAAAGGTAGAGAGGACAGGGAGGGACAGAAGAGAGGGATTAGAGGAAGGGGGCTGCATTAAGGGCCTTGTTTGGGAGGAAGGGTAGGGAGGAAAGGAGAGGTGAGGCAGGGAGGAAAGGAGTGAGGGAGAGGAGGAGGAAATTAGATGGAGGGTGAAGATGGCCTTTGATCACCCAGAGAGGAAATACCAGCTCAATGCCCACGGCTCCTGCGCCCCAGCTCCGTAAAGCATCATGGGAAATGGTTCTGGGTGGCTTAGGGTACAATACGCAGACTCTAACTAACCCCCTACTCTCTATGTCCCCAGTACACACACACACACACACATACACGCACACTCACACACACTACTAAATATCTTTGTTTCCTCACCCTGACTTGGGCATCTCTATTTGAGTCAACAGTGAGGAACTATGTGGGCCGTGGCACACAGAGAAATACAGAGACAAGAGGAAACACCAGACTCAGTTCACACATACTTCACAGAATCTACAGACATAGAGACACAGTGACAAAGCAAGTGAGCCATGTTGTTAGCAGGATCTGGACAATTAATAGTTTAAATGCACATTCAACCTTTCTTTGTGAAGAATAAAATGTTTTCAGGCAGAAAAACTATTCCTCTAGTCTGTAGACCTCAACCTCAAGGACAGGTATTATTGGACCAAAACAAAAGATCTGAATAGTGGTAAGTAGTGGAATTCGAAAGATGTCTATTTAGCTGGCTGCAGAACACCCCATGCACGCCTAAGTGTACAGTGCCTGAGCACCAAGGACAATTGGCTGGAGGAATATAAACAAGAAGGCCAGGAATATGCATTTGTGAACTAATGGCTTAGATCCGTAGATGGCTGCAACATTCCCCTCTAGTCAGCACACCTACGTCCACACCGACTGTAGAGCAAGGACAGGTCCTTAAGAATAAACAATAAGGCTAAATGTTTGGAATGCTCATTTATTATCTCTTTCAGACTGCATGACTGAGACTAAAGAAGAGATTGAAATCACCGGCCCAGACAGTGGGAATGCATGTGTGAAGACGGGTAGACTAGCCTGCCTTAGTAGTGGTCCTACTCAATACACTATTGCCCTGAATTAGACGTTTTTCTTTTGTAAAACCTGTACATTTCAATAGATTCCGTTTCAATGAACATATCAGTAGAATTCAGTCTCAGTGACTGTATCAATAAATTCAGTCTCCTTAACCATATTGATAAAACTCAGTTTAATAACCATATTCCTATCGACATATGAATGGTACCGTATCTCCTTAGGATCTATTTACAGGAACCGGACGTGTTGGAGGACTGTCACTGGTTGGCAGCGAAACATTCTCTCTCGATTCTGTAACTAAAATACTGACTCTGCCTCAATGTGGCACGAATTGAAACAGTTCGCCGACCGCAACACTGATCCCCTCCATCTTTTTCCCTCATCTTGTTCTGAGTGGCACAGCGGTCTTAGACACTGCATCTCAGTGAAAGAAGCGTCACTACAGTCCCTGGTTTGAATTTTGGATGTGTCACAGGACGGCGCACAATTGGCCCAGCTTCATCCAGTTTTGGCCGGGGTAGGCCGTAATTATAAATAAGAATTTGTTGTTAACTGACTTGCGTAGTTACATAAAGGTTAAATAAAAAATAAATACAATTCCCTCTTGACAGGCGAAGCAATGTAGCAGTCCCACTCACACATGAGCACACAAGGTCCTCAGCCTACTCCTCCATCTTGACAGGCGTGGCAGCTATCAACGGCTTCCCATGAGCGACCCTCTCTTGACAGGTAGAGTTCCTCTCTCCCTCCTGACAAACGCAGTCTGCTCCTCCCCCACCGTCGTATCAGGAGCTAAGAAGGGGAGCAGCGGTAGTTCTTTGAAGCTTGCTAACACTTCTCAGTCTCATAAGTTGTTAACAGTTTCCATTTACACTGATATCTTCGGACACAACAGTGTCTCTTTGCGATCTACCTTTGATCACAACTGCTTTACAGCTAAACTTGCATTGTTTCGTTATTTTTTTTGTAGTCCATTTAACATTTACATTTAAGTCATTTAGCAGACGCTCTTATCCAGAGCGACTTACAAATTGGTGCATTCACCTTATGACATCCAGTGGAACAACCACTTTACAATAGTGCATCTAAATATTTTAAGGGGGGGGGGGGTGAGAAGGATTACTTTATCCTATCCTAGGTATTCCTTAAAGAGGTGGGGTTTCAGGTGTCTCCGGAAGGTGGTGATTGACTCCGCTGTCCTGGCGTCGTGAGGGAGTTTGTTCCACCATTGGGGAGCCAGAGCAGCGAACAGTTTTGACTGAGCTGAGCGGGAACTGTACTTCCTCAGTGGTAGGGAGGCGAGCAGGCCAGAGGTGGATGAACGCAGTGCCCTTATTTGGGTGTAGGGCCTGATCAGAGCCTGGAGGTACTGAGGTGCCGTTCCCCTCACAGCTCCGTAGGCAAGCACCATGGTCTTGTAGCGGATGCGAGCTTCAACTGGAAGCCAGTGGAGAAGTACTGAGATGCTTTCCAAGGATGGGAATAATTTTGGTTGTACCACCACTGTGACACACAGCATCCTGACTGGAGAGACAGACCCCAGAAACATTGGAGGGACCCTCCCCAGGTGTTCCAGGAGTTTAAGAGGCATGTCCAGGACGTTGTTGCCCAACGGGTCCTCAAAGGGAGTAGTAGTCCCTGTGCGTCACAGGCTGTCATAGTCAGAAAGAAATAACAAGAGATATAGCGCATTTAAGATAGAGCTCCTAGCTCTTAAATGGGCTGTAACTGAGAAGTTCAGGGACTACCTACCTGTTGTTCTCCAAGTTCAATGTTGTCACTGATCACAATCCCTTGAGATACCTGGAGATGGCTAATCTCAGAGCGATTGAAAAGAGATGGGTAGCCCAGCTGGCTGAATACGACTTTACGACAAGCTGGGGAGAATGAACACTAATGCTGATGTCTTGTCAAGGATCCCTTTTGAGAGAGAGCTTGATAGGGAAGTCATAGAGAAAGACTTAATGATATTGAAATCAAATTAGGTCCAAGCATGCCTGTGGCCTGCTAAAGGAGTTGAACCTGGCAAAACAGAAGTGGAAATCTGTGAAGGGAAGGATTGAGGAGCACAGATGGGATGAAATCTACGGACTGGAAAGACATGATTCCACTGTTGGCCCCATCCTCCTTGCATTGAAGAGAAATTACCGTCCAAGCCTAAATAGGGTCTATGGGATGGAGCCACCTCTGAAGAAGTTGGCTATCCAGTGGGAAAGGCTGAAGCTACACTATGGAGTGTTGTTTCACTGTACATGAGATCCTAGGGACAGATAAGAGGTGTGGCAGTTGGTGGTGTCTGAGCCACTGCGTCACAAAGTGTTTTAGAACTTGACCACGGTGGTCATTCCGGTGTAAGGAGGACACTTGAGATGATGAGGAGGAGCTCCTACTGGCCCACAATGACAGAGTGTTGGGTGATGCAGTGCAAACGCTGTCCACTAGCCAAGGATGTATTTCTGAAGATTTCTGCCCCTATAACCTGTTCTGGATGACTGGGTCTTGTACCACCATGAGAGACTGAAAACTGTTGCAGGAGTTGGCAACTCCGCCACACAAGAGGCTTCAAAGAGAAACAAGAGGATGTATGACAGGAAGTCCCACACTGCACTGGTTAGGCCTGGTGACTGAGTACTCATGAGAAATCATAAGCCCAGGGGCAGGAACAAAATACAGGATAAATGGGAACCCCACTCACACTTAAAGCACTGTATATTTCAGTCACCAGTCAGGCAGCATGTTACTCCTCACAACAGATTTTATTTTTCAAAATTTTATTTCACCTTTATTTAACCAGGTAGGCTAGTTGAGAACAAGTTCTCATTTACAACTGCGACCTGGCCAAGATAAAGCATAGCAGTGCGACAAAAACAACAACACAGAGTTACACATAAACAAACGTACAGTCAATAAAAATACAAATCTATGTACTGTGTGTGCAAATGTAGAAGAGTAGGGAGGTAGGCATTAAATAGAGGTGAAAATATAGTTGGTAGTTGGGTGTGCTATTTACAGATTGGCTGTGTAGAGGTACAGCGATCGGTAAGCTGCTCTGACAGCTGATGCTTAAAGTTAGAGAGGGAGATATAAGACTCCAGCTTCAGAGATTTTTGCAATTCGTTCCACTCATTGGCAGCAGAGAACTGGAAGGAATGGCAGCCCAAGGAAGTGTTGGCTTTGGGGATGACCAGGGAAATATATCTGTTGGAGCGCATGCTACAGGTGAGCGTTGCTATGGTGACCAGTGAGCTAAGGCGGGGCTTTACCTTGCATATACTTATAGATGACCTGGACGAATATGTAGTGAGGACCAGCCAACAAGAGCATATGGGTCGCAGTGGTGGGTAGTATATTGGGCTTTGGTGTCAAAACGGATGGCGCTGTGATAGACTACATCCAGTTTGCTGAGCAGAGTGCTGGGGGCTATTTTGTAAATGACATCGCCGTAGTCAAGGATCGGTAGGATAGTCAGTATTACGAGGGTATGTTAGCCAGCATGAGTGAAGGAGGTTTATTTGCAAAACAGGAAGCCAATTCTAGATTTAATTTTGGATTGGAGACGCTTAATGTGAGTCTGGAAGGAGAGTTTGCAGTCTAACCAGACACGGAGGTATTTGTAGTTGTCCACATATTCAGAACCGTCCAGAGTAGTGATGCTAGTCGGGCAGGAGGGTGCGGGCAGCAATCGGTTGAAGAGAATGCACTTAGTTTTACTAGCATTTAAAAGCAGTTCGAGGCCACGGAAGGAGTGTTGCATGGCATTGAAGCTTGTTTGGAGGTTTGTTAACACAATGTCCAAAGAAGGGCCAGATGTATAAAGAATAGCGTCATCTGCGTAGAGGTGGATCAGAGAATCACCAGCAGCAAGAGCGACATCATTGATATATACAGAGAAAAGAGTGGGCCCGAGAATTGAACCCTGTGGCACCCCCATAGAGACTGCCAGAGGTCCGGACAACAGGCCCTCCGATTTGACACACTGAACTCTATCTGAGAAGTAGTTGGTGAACCAGGTGAGGCAGTCATTAGAGAAGCCAAGGCTATTGAGTCTGCCGATAAGAATGCAATGATTGACAGTCGAAAACCTTGGCCAGGTCGATGAAAACGGCAGTACTGTCTTTTATCGATGGTGGTTATGATATCATTTAGGACCATGAGCGTGGCTGAGGTGCAACCATGACCAGCACGGAAACCAGATTGCATAGTGGAGAAGGTACGGTGGGATTCGAAAAGGTCGGTGATCTGTTTGTTAACTTGGCTTTTGCAGATTTTAGAAAGACAGGGCAGGATGGATATAGGTCTATAACAGATTGGGTCTAGAGTGTCTCCCCCTTTGAAGAGTGGATGACCGCGGCAGCTTTTTCAATATCCCCCATCTTCTTCCCTCTTGACAGGCGAAGCAATGGAGCAGTCTCACTCACACACGTGCACACCTTCAGCCACCACGTCCTCAGCCCGCCTTGACAGGTGTAGCAGTGCTCATCGGCTCTCCATGAGCAACCCTATCTTGACAGGCAGGGTTCCTCCCTCCCCACAAATGCAGTCTGTCCTCCACCACCCTCGTATCAGGAACTAACAAGGGGAGTAGTAGTAGTTATTTGAGTTGCTTGATCAAATCCCGGAACTCACATGGTAAAAATCTTTCCTTCTGCCCCTGAACAAGACAGTTAACCCACTGTTCCCCAGTAGGCCGTCATTGTAAATAAGAATTTGTTCTTAACTGACTTGCCTAGTTAAATAAGGTTTAGATAAAAATGTCTAATTTACATTTATAATAATTAGATACGTCTGTGTAGACCAGAGGAGGCTCTTCAGAGGAGTTAAGCGGAGGACCATCCTACTCAGTGAATTTCATAAAAAATGTAATATTCAAACATTTAGAAAGTTGAGAGAGAGAGTTCTCACCTACTTCCTCAGACTTACACAGTAATTCTGACAACTTTCGGAGGACGTCCTCCAACCTATCAGAACTCTTACAGCATGAACTGACATGTTGTCCATCCAATCGAAGGATCAGAGAATGAATCTATTACTGAAAGCATAAGCTACAGCTAGCTACGGTAGCACTGCAGTGCATAAAATGTGGTGAGTAATTGATTTAAAGAGAGAAAGAAAATAATTAAACAAATTAATGTAATCAAACATTAAGGAGAAGCAGTAGAGAGAGAGGGAGATATTTCATCATATCTTTTTTATTCAGTTTCATTGTCACTTATGCTATCTAATGCAACTAATTTAGCGTACTCAACAACCTGACTCAAACAGAGAGGAATGATACTTTTCTTAGCTAGCTGGATAAGGCTGTCCAACATTCCAACTCTTCTAATTTAAGGTAAGCTTTCGTTTTTACAAATATATTGCCACCGGGGCCTGCTAAACTGCATGCTGTACACTACTGCGTGATTGTACACATGGATTGTGTGTTTACTAACATGCTAGTTCTAGTAGTGATGTTGACTAGATGCGATGATGCTGTTTTTCTGGCTGCTATGAAAGTGAACTGTGTGTGCGGGTTATCAGGTGTATTCATTCCACCAATTCTGTTGCAATATGGGGATGGACCTACCGGAATTTGTCCAATAGAAACTGTCATTTAAGCTAGATGCAGGCAAGATTGTTCAAGGCGGTATTGAACGTGTCACTGTCTGTCATCTTGATTACTCCAATTTGTCTCTTGCACCTACGTTTTAAACTTGAATTTGTAGGCTAGGTTGTAGCAATCTCATGATGGATATATGTCAAATTTGGATGTCATGTAGTAGCCTAAACCTATTGATGTTACGTTGAGCTGGGTGAATGAAATATCAATGACAGACAGTCATCCAACATACTGTAATAGAAAAAAGGCCTCCCTAATCTTAAACAGCACCGACTGCCACTGGTGTAGACTGACAGCCTGGGGGGGCTACACTGTAAGCTAATGCAGGGGAGTTAGTGTGAGTGCTGGTCGGTGGGGTATCCCTCCCTCCCTCTAGCAATGCTCATCAAAATTATTAAAACGTTTTAAAAACAATTGTAATAAATGCAAACAGTTGGACAATGGAATTCAGGTACTGTGTGGTTTGGTGGAAAACAGATGTTCCCTATGTACCACATTCTAGGCCAGAGTAAGTGTTCTGCTATTGATAGTGCCTTCCTCAAGCTATGAATGATGAAGGAGCAAATGTTTCCTGTGCACGCATCAATGGGGCGAAGGGGGGTCAGCCCTTCCTGTCACTGAGTATCTTACAAGATGCCCCTATCACAGGAACAATAACTCTTCTCCCTTTCTTATTTTTAAGACTATGTGTCTTCAGAAGGAGGACAAAGAACAGACACCTTCTGCAGATCAGTAGACTTCATCTTTATGATGTGTTACAGGGGATTACTAACTAGACTTTCGGGCACTAGAGATGTGGATTCCAAGAAAGGCGGGGTTCAGGCTTTGATATTCCTTGTAACAACTGGGAAAAGTACCGCCAACTGCACCAGTGTCATTTAAACACATTTTAGAACAATGCATTAAAACTGAATGACTCACAGGCAATGCAGGCAAGAGTGTAGGCAAAATGCAGTCAATAGGATTGGTTGCTGGGAGAGTTTAACCGGAAACTAGTTTTGCATTAGTTTTCAAATATTCGTAAAAATAATTTGTCACAGAGTTTTGAGCTCAATTTAAAATTATTTACGTACAGGTTTTGGAGTTATGCTTTCGATGTCTTATTTTTGCTTACAATTCTATACATTTTGCTTTCAATTGTTTGGTTTTTGATTTCAACATCCATTATTTAATCCGTCCTCGAAAATATAATGTTTACATTATCAACATTATTTTTCATGCTCACTATTTATTTTATTTAGAATTCAATACCTAAGGCGTGAAATTGACCCCATAAGGACGGCTCATAATAATGGCTGTAATGGAGCAAATGGAATGGCATCAAACACATGGAAACCATGCGTTTGATGTATCTGGTACCATTCCACAGATTCCGCACCAGCCATTACCACAAGCCCCTCCTCAATTAACTTGACACCAACCTCCTGTGCTCTATATAGTTTCACGGTTGTGAAAGCATATGTCGAAGTAGCCCTCTCTCATTCTCTCTTCCAATTAATACTATCATATGATTCTTATGTCTTGAATTGAATACAGAAGCCTATTCATATTTACCTGTGGAGCTTCTCACCTCAATAACTGTGTTGTATTCCATTGTGCCCTGTCTTTATATCATATCGTTTAACTGCACCTCATTATCTAATTATTTGTGGCACTTAAGTCATTTGTGAGCGACTGGGTTTTTGCAGTTCCAGGAGTAACGGTTATTCAGAATGAGAATATTGTAAATTGCCTGTTGGTTAGGCTATTGTTGATATGTAGTGATTAATGGTATAACAGTTAATGATAACTACTGATATAGCTAATTTAAGTGTTTCTCTGTATCCAACTCTTAATGGTGCCCTCTTAGATTCATTTGGATAGGATAGCCAAATAAATAATTCAATTAATTATTACAGTAATTAAATCAGTAAATGATCTTGAATAGTAATTAGCCAAAAGCCATAACAAACCAGTATGTCAATAACAGGATACCCTCAACACGATCGGCTCTATATTACACCTATACATACCAGTGGTAGGAATCATGCTTGTCAAAATAACGTTATTCATCCGTTCCTATGCTTTAAAAATGATGGTTTAGTTCCAGAATAGTATAGACCACTTTCGTTCCAGTTTCTGTTCCTCAAAAAATGCAGTTATTTTCCAGTTTTCTCTTCTGTTCCCTGAACCGGTTCCAGCCTCTGATCAGTTCTTTACATTGTTTGCGAGATCAGACATAATGTTGTGCAGGTGAGTGAGGACCCAAAAGCGACTTAACAGAAACAGAGTTTATTCAAGTCCAAACAGAAAATAACAAATCCTGAATCCTTAACAGGAAATGTCCAAACGGGGAATAACAGAAATCCTCTAGTCTGTAGAGGGGAATAACAGGATAAGCGGCCACAGACTGCAGGTCCCTTCGGGTAGGTGCAGGCCGTAGCTGACAGAGACACCTGCTCACACGCAGCATCTGATGAAGGCAAAAACACGACAGGACGGAACAAGTACACAGCGAACAGCAAACAAGGATCCGACAAGGACAGAAGCAGAAACAGAGAGAGAAATAGAGACTTAATCAGAGGGCAAAATAGGGGACAGGTGTGAAAGAGAAAACGAGGTCGTTAGGAGAATGAGGAACAGCTGGGAGCAGGAACGGAACGATAGAGAGAGAGAGGGATAGAGAGAGAGGGAAAGAAACCTAATAATACCAGCAGGGGGAAACGAATAGAAGAGAAAGCACAGGGACAAGACATGACAATATATGACAAAACATGACACATAATATCACTATAATCCAAGTGTTCATTTTCGGAAGTTGCTTTCATTTCTCGCATCTAATTTGTAAACATTTCAACTGTATTAAATTATAACTTGTTTTAATTCCACGAAAAATGTACACCCAGTTAAATAAAATGATCTTTCTTCTCTTTCTTGTGATGTAATTGTTGAGACGCGTTAAATCCCAGACGAAGCATTAGGGTTCTTATAGATGCAATCGAAAGACAATGGTCATGTCCGAATACCCATACTAGCATACTGCATACTTACACTGCATACTATTTACTTATTGTTGCATACTATTTAGCACGTACTGTTTAGTCAAAGGTATGCCACGACTGCAACACAGTAGCGGCTCCTGATTGGCTTGGGCATCTTCCTAATTTTGTTTTTGGTTATTTGGAGAGAACTAGGGACAATCACTCCCAGCCAACCTCTTCCAATGCATTGTGATAAAGTGTGCATTGAATTCTACTACATGAAGTCCCACAATTTGTATAACATCCTGGCATTTAAACCATAGTCGATGTTGCATACTATTAAACATTCTATTTTCACATACTGAGAATGCAACATGCGTGATTGCGTTGTTTCCCACTAATCATTGATTCCGGTAGCACATCCCCATCTAATTGATCAGCTGTTTTCAAAGCCAAAATGAGTATGACATTCGGGCATTTACAGTATACTCATTTTCGAAATGTCGCATACTCAAACGGTCTACTATTTAGGACACAAGTATCGGTATTCGGACACGTCCACATATTCCATTTCAGCCATTCAGTCCATTTCAGCCATTACTGGGGTGTGTTTGACAGGTCATTACAAACATTCTGTGGTTGTAACGTTAACGGGAAGAAACGACAGGCACAAGCAAGAGTATGAAAGAGTCTTAGGAATCAAATTAAAGCAATCAATCCAGCGAGATTTAAGTGACAAGTGGATATTGTAAACCTCAAACACAGGAAATAGATGACTGAAAAGACAGATACTCAGGTGGGCGGGGCCCGCGTGTTACTACTCCCTTCATTCCTTTCCGCCCTCCCGGCCGCCTCTTGCAGGGGAAGTGTGAATGTGCATTGTACAGTAAATGTGAGCCTAAAATGAGCTGGTCTCTGAGCGGAGAGAGTTGTGTGTGTCCGTGGAGGCTGCTGAGGTGAGGACGGCTCATAAAAATGACTGGAATGGAGTCAATGGAATGTTATCAAACATGTGGTTTCCATGTGGTTGAGACCATTCCATTGACTCCATTGAAGCCATTATTATGAGCCAGGAATCTGCTCCAACATTTAATGCGCCTAAAAACTAATCAGGCTTTATTTAGGATTCTGGAGGGGATGAGAGGAACTCCTCCACCAGAACCTTTCATTGGGACACAAACTGCAAGCCACAACATCTTAAAGAACACCACTCAGTATATTTATGGAAAAGTGGTTATTTCTGTGGTTATTTCTGTATTTCAATTGCTGCAACTTGCTGAAAATTGTCCATAGTGTTTCTATCATCCTAGTTTGAACAGCTCTGTAACAAATGTACTTCCAGATTGCAACCAAACATGATTTAGACCTTGTTTATAAAAAAGTGGTTATTTCTGTAGTTCAATTGCTGCAACTTGCTGAAAATTGTCCACAGTGTTCCTATCATCCTAGTTTGAACAGTTATGTTTAAAACATTGTTTTCAGAGTGCATCAAACATGATTTTATACCTTGTTCATGGAAAAGTGGTTATTTCTGTAGTTCAATTGCTGCATCTTGCTGAAAATTGTCCACAGTGTTCCTATCATCCTAGTTTGAACAGTTATGTTTAAAACATTGTTTCCAGAATGCATCAAACATGATTTTAGACCTTGTTTATGGAAAAGTTGTTATTTCTGTAGTTCAATTGCTGCAACTTGCTGAAAATTGTCCACAGTGTTCCTGTCATCCTAGTTTGAACAGTTATGTTTAAAACATTGTTTCCAGAGTGCATCAAACATGATTTTAGACCTTGTTTATGGAAAAGTGGTTATTTCTGTAGTTCAATTGCTGCAACTTGCTTGAAATTGTCCCATAGTGTCCCTATCATCTAGTTTGAACAGTTATGTTTAAACATTGTTTTCAGAGTGCATCAAACATGATTTTATACCTTGTTTTTCTGTAGTGTGGTCCTTCTGTAGCTCAGTTGGTAGAGCATGGCGCTTGTAACGCCAGGGTAGTGGGTTCGATCCCCGGGATCACCCATACGTAGAATGTATGCACACATGACTGTAAGTCGCTTTGGATAAAAGCGTCTGCTAAATGGCATATTATTATTATTATTATTATTATTATTATATCTCATAAATGTCAGCTGATGGCAGAGGCCTCTCTCTTTGTTTCCCTGCTGAGTATTTAATCGAGTAAGTCTCATTAAATAGCATTTCCAGTGGCGGGAAGTGCACAGACACAAGCTGAGGCTGACCTTTCATCAGAAGAACAATTGATATGAATGGGCACTCATTTAATCAGACGGGCATTTTATTATCATTATCTTTATGGGAACCCATACATCATGGTTACAGTCAGAGCCTGTTAGTTTCCCTTAATGTGGTCGCTAGGGCACCGAGGCTGGCACATAGGAAATGCAGCACTCTGATCTGTGATCTAAGAATCAAAACACTTCAAATCAAATAACTATGGCCCTGAGTTACACCTGGCCATGGGAATATGGAGGGTCATGTGGTCAGGAAAAACCCCTGGCCCTATTCATGGGTTGCACGTTTTGTCGCAGTTTTAGGACTGATGCCCGATTGAGTGTTCTACTCAATGCATTGTCATTGGCGCTGATGAAGATTTCCTCAAAAGTTTATTACAGTAGCTTGGAATTACAATAACAATTCTAAAAGGAGGTAAATAATTAGTAGGACAACTTTTTGTCATCACTGTAGCCAGATTGACTTTAGATGCAGCCAACTAAGATTCTGGGGACAGGACTGGATTTTGCTAGCTCACTCTAGCATTGCTAACTATTTTTGACCAACTTTGCCTGAACATCGCTAAAACCTTGCCTACATTAGCAACGTCAATGTATTTCCAGGACACTAGAGTGCAATTTATACAAAACAGTCATTAGCCCTCTTCAGAATGACTTGGCATCGCTCGACTTTCAGGCACAACTACGGCAGAGGGTGGCTAAAGAACGTTAATAACAATGGCATGGTGCAACAGAATGACGGTGCAACACGTGAATACAGAGCACCAATGAAATGACAGACAGAAAACACAGAAAGATGAACAGAATGCTTTGTTCCACTCGGAGGTGCGCTCCCTTATTGATGCTCTTAACGTCCCAGAAGTACTTCTTTGCAACAGTGCTCTGAATACAATGAGGCCTCAATTGAAGCGTAATGTGAATAAAGTCTCTCTGCAGTATTTCTCAGGGCCGAGCTGTTCTTTCTCTCCTCAGTGGGCCAGCTGAGATGAGTGTGTCTGCATTCATTTCTCTACCATCTGTTATCCTGCTACGCTATCAGCCACCCAGGACTCTGTACAGGCAAAGTAGTCCAGCACCAGGCTCATTGGATACATTGTTAGAGAGTGGCCTTCGCAAAAGAGGTGCTTGCTGTTGGAAGAGTGTATGTGTTTTTAAGAATGTGTGCGTGTGTTTTCAGTGTGTGTCTATGCCACCCACAGGGAGAGCCTGAAAGTTGACTAAATAAGTTGCAGAGCCCTGGGATACACATTACATTCACACACTCCCTCAGTCAAACTCTCAATTCAGGCCACCAGCACTCTCAGAGGGCTGTCACAAAATAGAAATAGATTAATTCCATTCCCCATAGCAACCCTCACGGGCCTCTATTTCACTAGCAGAGACATATTGGAAAGAAAGCAGAGACGATTCTGTGGTATGTCAACTAATACTAAAGAGTGGAAACACATGGCCCATCTGACATTGCATGTATGATCTATATGATTGTATTGAGGATACAGCCTTGATGAGCAAAACATGGCCTCAATTTCCAGACTGACCGTGTCCATATCATCCAGCACCGGTGTCACATATACAGGTACCTGACAATTTTTTTATTTTACCTTTATTTAACCAGGTAGGCTAGTTGAGAACAAGTTCTCATTTGCAACTGCGACCTGGCCAAGATAAAGCAAAGTAGTTATACACATACAACAACACAGAGTTACACATGGAATAAACAAACATACAATCAATAATACAGTAGGAAAATCTATATACAGCATGTGCAAATGATGTAGGATAAGAGAGGTAAGGCAATAAATAGGCCATGGTGGCAAAGTAATTACAATATAGCAATTAAACACGGGAACAGTAGATGTGCAGAGGATGAATGTGCAAGTTGAGATACTGGGGTGCAAAGGAGCAAGATAAATACAGTATGGGGATGAGGGAGATAAAGTAAACACTTGATTAAATGAGGCATACAAAAGTATATTGAAAGCAGGCGCCTCCTCACAGGTGTTGTTCCTGAGTTAATTAAGTAATTAACATCCCATTATGCTTAGGTTCATATTTAAAAATACCCAGTTGCCCATTATGTTGGTTACCATGGCTAGAAGAAGAGATCTCAGTGACTTTTAAAGAGGGGTCTCAAAAGAGCATATGGTTTGTGTGTGCTTGTGTGTGTGTCTCAGTCACCAGATCTCAACCCAATTAAACACTTATTGGAGATTCTGGAGTGGCGCCTGCGACAGCCTTTTTCCGCCACCAACAAAACACCAAATGATGGAATTTCTCATGGAAGAATGCTGTCGCATCTGTCCAATAGAGCTCCAGACACCTGTAGAATCTATGTCAAGGTGTATTGAAGCTGTTCTGGCGGCTCGTGGTGCCCAACTCCCTCTTAAGACACTTTATGTTGGTTTCCTTTATTTTGGCAGTTACCTGTAGCTTCCCCCTGATGGTGCCCCCTCATTCTATCTTTTCACTCCCCACACTGGCAAACCTTTTCAACGTTCATTTTCCTCTCATCTGCCTGTCTCTTCCTCCCTGTCCCCCTCCTCTCTCTCTCACTCTTCCTTGAATGACTCATCCCGTCTCCAGACTGTTTGTTACCCCTGTCCTCACACCCTGCCTGCCCCTCTCTCACATCACTTGTTTATTTCTGTTCCCTCTCTCACACTTTCTCCCTTTCCTTGCAAAAATAAAGTCTCCCATAATGGCCTGAACATGTACAGTGTCTCCATGTAGTAGAGTAGACTATTGAGTCACTTTTTCAGAGTAATAAGTGCAATTATTTAGGGTATTTAAGATAAGCTGAAGCCTGACAATATGTCTAATACAGGTGCCATGATAAAGAGTCCGAGGGCTGGACACTCCATAAGATGTAAGAACTAGATAACTTGACCGTTCTTCTGCACTATGTGAGGCTCTGGTCAAAAGTAGTGCACTATATAAGGAATCATTTGTGAGGATCAAACACAACCAAAACCAGACTCCGTATACAGAATACAGTATTTCCTGCCTGCATGCAGCTGTGTTTAGTAGAGGGGATGGATTCAAGCCAGATGCACATTGCTCGGCTCAGTGAGTGAATGCTTACCCATCAGTGGTTTGTTTACCAGAGTCTCTTCCTCAGTCATCAGGACATCACTGCTGCTGCTCTAGCTTTGATAAAATTTGGCAGAGAATCAGCAGCGATTATCATAAGGACATCTACAGACATCTACATGTAAACTGTTCAACCCTATTCTTAACTGATGTGGTGACGTCATATCAGTACACAACATACAGTAAATAAATGTCTTATCATCATCACCCAAATCCAATTAGTATCCGCTTTTTAATCTGCGTGTCATCTTGATTAACTGATTGCCATGGGGAGAGTCAGAGAGAGAGAGAGAGAGAGAGAGAGAGAGAGAGAGAGAGAGAGAGAGAGAGAGAGAGAGAGAGAGAGAGAGAGAGAGCAGAGTACCAGGAAGACGCAGGAGTGAGTGGGTGGAGAGACTTAAAGACTTAAAGCCAATTGGAGTCACTGGAATGGAACAGAAATGACTGCATAATTCCAACTCTGTGAGACAGCTTCAGTCTTTAAAGGGTCATTATGGCTTTGAAGTCATCTTAAAACCGCAAAATGTTTGCCCATTTAGCAGATGCTCTTTACCAGAGTGACTAAGTATCACTCTTTCCCTCTCATCCTGAATCTCAAGTCATTGCAGAATTGATAATAATAAGATAATAATGATAATAATAAGCAGATGTAATGTGACCTACACAAATATGTACAGTGGCTTGTGAAAGTATTCACACCCTTGGCATTTTTCCTATTTTGTTGCCTTACAACCTGGAACTAAAATGTATTTTGGGGGGGTTTGATCTTTTGATTTACACAACATGCCTACCACTTTGAAGATGCAAAATATTTTTTATTGTGAAAAAACAAGAAAAAAACAGAAAACTTGAGCGAGAATAACTATTCACCTCCCCCAAGTCAATACTTTGTAGAGCTACCTTTTGCAGCAATTACAGCTGAAAGTCTCTTGGGGTATGTCTCTATAAGCTTGGCACATCCAGCCACTGGTATTTCTGCCCATTCTTCAAAAACTGCTTCAGCAGTTGGATGGGTTCCGCTGGTGTACATCAATCTTTCTGGCATACCACAGATTCTCAGTTGGATTCAGGTCTGGGCTTTGACTAGGCCATTCCAAGACATTTAAATGTTAAACCTCCCTTAAACCACTCAAGTGTTGCTTTAGCAGTATGCTTAGTGTCTTTGTCCTGCTGGAAGGTAAACCTCCGGCCCAGTCTCAAATCTCTGGAAGACTGAAACAGGTTTCCCTCAAGACTTTCCCTGTATTTAGCACCATCCATCATTCCTTCAATTCTGACCAGTTTCCCAGTCCCTGCCAATGAAAATCATCTCCACAGCATGATGCTGCCACCACAATGCTTCACTGTGTGGATGCTGCTCTCGGGTGATGGGAGATGTTGGGTTTGCGCCAGACATAGCATTTTCCTTGATGGCCAAAAAGCTCAATTTCAGTCTCATCTGACCAGTGTACCTTCTTCCATATGTTTGGGGAGTCTCCCACATGCTTTTTGGCAAACATCATACGTGTATGCTTATTTTTTTCTTTAAGCAATGGCTTTTTTCTGGCCACTCTTCCGTAAAGCCCAGCTCTGTGGAGTGTGCTGCTTAAAGTGATCCTATGGACAGATACTCCAATCTCTGCAGTGGAGCTTTGCAGCTCTTTCGTGGTCATCTTTGCTGCCTCTCTGATTAATGCCCTACTTGCCTGGTCCGCGAGTTTTGGTGGGCGGCCCTCTCTTGGCAGGTTTGTTGTGGTGCCATATTCTTTCAATTTTCTTTATAATGGATTTAATGATGTTCAAAGTTTAGGATATTTTTGTATAATCCAACCCTGATATTTACTTCTCCACAACTCTGTCCCTGACCTGTTTGGAGAGCTCCTTGGTCTTCATGGTGCCGCTTGCTTAGTGGTGTTGCAGACTCTGGGGCCTTTCAGAACACGTGTATATATACACTGAGATCATGTGACAGATCACGTCACACCTTGTTAAATAAAATCCATCTGTGTGCAATCTAACTAATGCGACTTCTGAAGGTAATTGGTTGCAACAGCTCTTATTTAGGAGCTTCATAGCAAAGGGGGTGAATACATATGCACTCACCACTTTTCCATTTTATTACATTTTTTAAAACAAGTTAATTTTTTCATTTCACTTCACCAATTTGGACTATTTTGTGTATGTCGATTACATGAAATCCAAATAAAAAATCTATCTAAATGACAGGTTGTAATGCAACAAAATAGGAAAAGGGCCAAGGGGGATGAATACTTTTGCAAGGCACTGTATGTCATATTTTAAATGTTGTGTTTATATATCCACCGAACAAAAATATAAACCCAACATGTTGGTCACATGGTTGATGAGCTGCAACGGAGACACAGGTGCAGTCCGTGAGTTTAATAATAGCGAACAGATAGAAACCAAGAGAAGCGTCTAGACAAGAAAACAGAACCGGTACTGCCTGATGAGTGAGGCTACAAAGTGCTAGATAAGGGGTAGACAAGGTAGTGATGAAGTCCAGATTTGCATAATGATGGGCACAGGTGTGCGTAATGATGGTTGCAAAGTGTGGACAATGATGGGTTGCCAGGACTGGTGGTAAGTAAACCAGCGATGTCAAGCACCTAAGCGGGAGAGCGGGAGTAGGCATGACATGAGCTGAAATAAAAGATCCCAGAAATATTGCATACGCACAGTAATCTTATTTCTCTAAAATGTTGTGCACAAATGTGTTGACATCCTTGTTAGTGAGCATTTCTCCATTGCCAAGATAATAAATCCACGACAGGTGTTTTATATCAAGAAGCTGATTAAACAGCATGATCACAGGTGCACCTTGTGCTTGGGACAATAAAAGGCCACTCTAAAATGTGCAGTTTTGTCACACAACATAATGCCACAGATGTCTCAAGTTGAGGGACTGTGTAATTCGCATGCTGACTGCAGGAATGTCCACCAGAGCTGTTGCCAGATATTTGAATGTTAGTTTCTCTACCATAAGCCACCTCCAACGTCATTTTAGAGAATTTGGCAGAACATCCATCCGGCCTCACGACCGTAGACAATGTGTAACCACACCAGCCCAGGAACTCCAGATCCAGCTTCTTCGCCTGCAGGATGGTCTGGTACGAGCCATCCGGACAGCTGATGAAACTGTGAGTTTGCACAACCAAAGAACTTATGCAAAACTGTCAAAAACCACCTTGGGGAAGCTCATCAATGTGCCTGTCGTCCTTGACCTGACTCCAGTTCTGCGTCTCAACAGACTTCAGTGGACAAATGCTCACCTTCGATGGTCACTGCTATGCCGGAGAAGTGTGCTCTTGATGGATGAATCCCGGTTTTAACTGTATAGGGCAGATGGCAGACAGCAGCATTGTGTGGGCAAGCAGTTAGCTGGTGTCAATGTTGTGAACAGAGTGGGGTTATGGTATGGGCAGGCATAAGCTACGGACAACGAACACAATTGCATTTTATCAATGGAAATTTGAATGCACAGAGATACCGTGAGGAGATTGAGACCCATTGTCATGCCATTCAACCTCTGCCATCATCCCATGTCTCAGCATGATAATGCACTTCCCCATGTTGGAAGAATCTATACACAATTCCTGGAAACAAAATGTCCCAGTTATTTCATTGCCTGCATACTTACCAGACATGTCACCCATTGAGCATGTACGACAGCGTCTTCGCACAGCCAGACACAATTCCACAGGCCGCAATCAACAGCCTCATCAACTCTATGCAAAGAAGATGTGTTGTGCTGCATGAGGCAAATGGTGGTCACACCAGATACTGACTGGTTTTCTGATCCATACCCCTACTTTTTTTTAAAGGTATCTGTGACTAACAGATGCATATCTGTATTCCCAGGCATGTGAAATCCATAGATTTGGGCCAAATTAATTAATTTAAATTGAGAGATTTCCTTATATGAACTGTAAGCCAGTAAAATATTTTAAATTGTTGCTTGCTGCTTGTATTTATTTGTTCAGTGTAGTTAGCTATTTATGGAGCCATCCCGTGTATAATTTCTAGGCCTCCCAGGTATTTGCAATGAAAGTAATGTATATGATTATTGCCGCTAGGGGGAGCTGTGACGTCAATGGGGAGCGTAGTGGGATCGCGAGGTCTTGGATGTCTTTTCTTCAATCTTGGAGAATGCTAACTTTTCTCAGTTTCATCATTCCACCCTGTTAATTTGGGTATATTATCTGCTGACCACATCTCAGTCCGATGCGTTCAACAGTAACAAATTGGTGTACCTTGAGCTGACACTCCTAACAAGGTGTCGGTGTCCTTTAACCGTCTCTGAAAAGTAATAAAGAATGACCTGACCATGTCATCAAACAGAAAGCAGCTGTGTGATGTGCCAGCAGAGGGCAGGTTCTGGGGGCAGGACATAGGCCATATGGCATCACCCTGCACTGCCACGTTGCCCACCACACTCCTGGACAGAGCAATTAGACCTGCTGCCTCACACACTGTACTGTCGCCACCGCAATTACCAAGTTCCGGAGGAGCCTGAACAACGACAGAGTGAAAGACTGCACACACAGCGTGAGGGATGAGAGGAAGGTGGGTGAAAGAGGGAGGTGAGAGGTAGGGTGAAGGGAGAACAGAGAAAACCCATGCAAGAGGGTGGACAGGCCCGGTTGCCGGTTTGTAGTGAACAGCCGGTGTAGGCGGGTGGCAGAATCATCACAACAATCAATGCTGTCCATTTACTGAGAAAATAACACTTCAAATTCTGAGAGTTGGATGCACACCTTTCTTCCTTGACACAAACATGATTAAACTGTTTTGGGTTGAGTCTTTTCATGCTCCATTTTGATGATGCAATCCAGGGTTCCATTGTTTTGTTGTTACCTGTACTTGTGGGAGAACAGAGAGTTTGGATTATAAACTCCTGGAAACTGTTGAGCATTTTTCTCTCAAACCCAGAGTCGTGAATATTATTCATCATCTGTGTTGCTGAAATTCTGCACCTGGGTGAGGGGGAGATGGGGGGAGAGAGATGGTGGGGGTGGAGAGAGAGAGAGAGAGAGCGCAAGTGAGAGATTTGCTACGGCTCCCAGATGGAACACCAAGAGGATGGGTATCTGCCGCAGCCTTACATTTTATTCAAGCACATGTTCAGTATTCACCAACTGAGAAGGAACCAACCATCTCTACACACACACACCCGGAGACAGACAGATTCAATGGGCTAACAGACCTAGAGCAGGCAGAGAACGCAAACAAGGACAGACAGACAATTCCAGACACACAAACTGATCTAGAGCCAGTGAGAACCAGAAAGACCTACAAACAGATTGATGGACAGGAGGTCATGTTGTAGGCCGAGTGACAGAGAAGAGCGATGCAGACTGTCAGTGAGAGATGGATCTCTGGACCCTTTCATTTCCACACAGTCATCGCTCATCAGTGTGTGTTGCCAGACGCCGGTCTTTCCTTGTCACACCTTACAGATGCCTCCTGTCACTCAGTCTGGGATTGGCCAAAGCCTCAGACAACGTTATCTGTCTCACTCACGCACACACGGACAAACTTAAAGATGGAATCCGCATTAGGGGAAACAGTGCCACTGTCCACCACATGTTCATTGCTTCTGCTCTATCGTGCGTGCAGTGAATTCCAAGGGAAAGAAATACAGTGTTTGTTGTTTGCAGTCATTTCTTTGTTGTTACAATATCAGAAACAGAAGTGACAGTTTAAGGATTTCAGCTTTAAGGACACGAACACACACACAAACACAGGACAGAGCTTTGGTCCCTGCAGTTTCTGATTCAGATATGAGCCTCCATCTGCAACCGGAGGACAGGCAGTTGTGGAAGTCCCACTTTTCATCCCGTCGGCTCCAGAAGACCAGATGATGACGACGATGAGCCAAACCCCAGACCAAACAGTCACTCTCTGATTCAGAGCTCCAGGAATAGGCATTTTAGTCTGCTGTGTTTTCAACTAGCCCAGACAGACACATAACTAATCAATCTATTGAAGCAGTCCTCTTTCAGGTTAAAACATCTTAGGGCTAGGCCCCCTTTTTTTCCCAATATCCGCCTGAATGAGGTGCCCAAAGTAAGCTGCCTATAGCTCAGGCCCTGAAGCCAGGATATGCATATAATTGGTATCATAGGAAAGAAAACACTTTGCAGCATCTGCTAAAATTGGTTTCCCATTGAACATACTTCTTTATGTAAGAAATATTATAGTTTGATTACATTTTAGGGTATCTGCGGAGTAAATATAAATGTTTTTTGACTTGTTGAAACTAAGTTTAGGGGTAGATTTTTGGATTCCTTTCTCTGCACGTTGAACGAGATGATTACTCAAATCGATGGTGCCAACTATCGAAATTCCTTCTGGAACACGTGAATTTTATGTGCCTTAATTCCAAACTTTTATATCATCCATAAATACAAATAAAATTGGTAAATTACAAGTTGCCGGGAGATGAGCTTGGATTGGTCTGCCATGTAGCGTGCTTCTGTCTATAACGTGAGCTGCTCAGTCTACGTTGATAGTCTTTCCTATCATGCCGTTTTTGAAAGATATAATGCCAGCCATCACGAACTACTAAAGTTTGGCTACTATTCTCAACAACATTGATGTCCTGAATTTACCAGGCGCTATTGACAGATCAGGTGGAAAAAGTGATGGGCTACTTTCTGAACAAGCCACGGTCAGTGTTAACCAGAGTGACTTGACACAACAGCTGCCAAACAAGATGAAGCTACAAACAAAACGGAGTTAAATGGGTCCAGTCTGCCGTGAAGCACTCATCCATGTTTACAAGTAGGAGTCGAGCAAAATGTTCAGATATTATACATTTGAATTTTCATTGCAAGTTAAAGCATACTGTTAACCAACTAGAAACATTAGCTAAAGTGACGTGTATGATCTGTGTAGTAATATTATTTGAATCAGAAAACTATTTGCATGACTAGTTATAGCCTAATGTTAGCTAGCTAACATTGAACCTAGTTGTTAGTTTTAGCTACCTGCAGATTCAAACTACAGCTATGACAATGTTTGTATTGGTAGTATTATGAGTCGGGATTATGCCCGTTCATTGTTTAGCTAGCTAGCTAGTAGCTACATGTTAAGATGGCACCAGAGAAGAAGGTTGATGCTTTATGTGTTCATATCTAATTGTGTTTTTTCATTTAACTTATTTTTTAAAACCTATTTTGTACATAATGTTGCTTCTAGCATCTGTTATGACCGAAAATAACTTCTGGACATCAGAACTGCTATTACTCACCACAAACTGGCAGAATCCTTTTTTCCCCGTTAACTTCTTATGGCTGCAGGGGCAGTATTGAGTAGCTTGGATGAAAAGGTGCCCATTATAAACGGCCAGCTAATCAGTCTCAGTTGCTAATATATGCATAGTATTATTAGTATTGGATAGAAAACACTCAAGTTTCCAAAACTGTCAAAATGTTGTCTGTGAGTATAACAGAACTGATATTGCAGGAGAAACCCTGAGGAATATCAAACCAGGAAGTGGCTTCTATTTTGAAAACTCCATGTTCCATAGCCTCCCTTTGCTCCATTTAAAGGGATATCAACCAGATTCCTTTTCCTATCGCTTCCTCAAGGTGTCAACAGTCTTCAGACATAGTTTCAGGCTTTTATTTAGAAAAATGAGCCAGAACGATAACATCGCGTCAAGTGTTCGCATGAGTTTTGCTCGTGCAACAGAGTTTGGGCAGACATTGCCGTTCCCTCTCCTACTGAACAAGACCGTTGTGGTTGATATATTATCGATTATATATTTTAAAAACAACCTGAGAATTGATTACAAAAAACGTTTGACATGTTTCTGTGGACATTACGGAAACTATTTGGAATTTGTCTGCGTTGTCGTGACCGCTCTTTCCTGTGGTTTTCTGAACATAACGCGCCAAACAAATGGAGGTATTTTGGATATAAAAATTATCTTTATGGAACAAAAGGAACATTTATTGTGTAACTGGGAGTCTCGTGAGTGAAAACATCTGAAGATCATCAAATGTAAACAATTAATTTGATTGCTTTTCTGATTTACGTGACAGAGCTACTTGATGCTAAGTGTACTTAATGTTTTGTTGAGCGATCGATAAACTTACACAAACGCTTGGATTGCTTTCGCTGTAAAGCATAATTTCAAAATCTGACACGACAGGTGGATTAACAAAAGGCTAAGCTGTGTTTTCCTATATTGCACTTGTGATTTCATTAATATAAATATTTTTAGTAATATAAATTGAATGTAGCGCTATGCTATTCAGCGGTTGTTGATGACAATTATCCCGTTAACAGGATTGCAGCCATAACAAGTTAACGTTTCTGACGAGCCAGAGGTGAATATAGAGTAACCATACTGTTTTCCTGGGAAGAGGCCCAGGCCCAGATCCCCGTCATTTGCGTGAAGAGAAGGAAAAGGGGCCGGAGGGCGGGCGGGCTTCTGAGAATTTGTAGGTGATCATATAAACCCCCACTTCCTTCCATTCTGCTAGCAAATGTGCAATCTTTGGAAAATAAAATCAATGACCTACGTGGAAGATTAAACTACCAACGGGACATTCAAAACTGTCAAATCTTATGCTTCACAGAGTCATGGCTGAACGATGACACTATCAACATACAGCTGGCTGGTTATTCGCTGTATCGGCAGGATAGAACAGCGGCGTGTTGTAAGAAGAGGGGAGGCGGACTACTTATTTTGTAATAAGAGCTGGTGCACGATATCTAAGGAAGTCTCAAGGTTTTGCTCACCTGAGTTAGAGTATGATAAGCTGCAGACCACACTACCTACCCACCTCTATTGCACTCCACACTTCCCTTTCCAATCTGGACAAAAGGAACCCTCAACGTGATCGAGACAAAGGAGATGATTTTGGACTACAGGTAAAAGAGGACCGAGCATGACCCCATTCTCATCGACGGGACTGTAATGGAGCAGGTTGAGAGCTTCAAGTTCCTTGGTGTCCAACAAACTAACATGGTCCAAGCACACCAAGACCGTCGTGAAGAGGGCAAGACAAAACCTTTTCCCCTCAGGAGACTGAAAAGATTTGGCATGGGTCCCTCAGATCCTCAAAAGGTTCTACAGCTGCACCAGAGAGCATCCTGACAGGTTGCATCCTGGCAGGTCCCAGTACAGCACAGGGGTAAAGCTTCCGCCATCCAGGACATCTATACCAGGCGGTAGCAGGGGAAGGCCCAAACAATTGTCAAAGACTCCAGCCACCCTAGTCATAGACTGTTCTCTCTGCAACCGCATGGCAAGCAGTACCGGAGCGCCAAATCTAGGTCCAAGAGGCTTCTAAACAGCTTCTAACCCCAAGTCATAAGACTCCTGAACATCTAATCAATTGGCTACCTAGACTATTTGCATTGTCCCCCTCCTTGTACACTGCTGTTACTCTCTGTTGTTATCATCTATGCATCGTCACTTTAATAACTCTACCTACATGTACATATTACCTGAATTAGCCCGACTAACCGGTGCCTCCGCACATTGACTCTGTACCGGTACCCCCTTGTATATAGTCTGGCTATTGTTATTTTACTGCTGCTCTTTAATTACTTGTTACTTTTATTTCTTATTCTTATTTCTATTTTTTATTTTTTAAACTGCATTGTTGGTTAGGAGCTTGTAAGTAAACATTTCACTGTAAGGTCTACTACACCTGTTGTATTAAGCACATGTCACTTAGAAAATTTGATTTGATGTCAAAACAAAAGACCACTTCGAAGGATGATTGCATGAGCCATCTAGTTAACCAGGTGTGTCTGGGGGTGATTACGCCATATATTTTATTTCATGAATGTGTAGATGTCTAGACAATAGTGACCCATCCACTTAGTTTGATGTGGCTGGGGGTTGGTTATAGTATTTCCTTCACATGCCCATCAATTTAGACAAGTGTGTTGGGTAAGCATCATCCAATTATAAAATATTTATATCCATACACTTTCTGTTTTTAATATTGCTACTATACATGAAACCATTTCAATGTACCGTTTACACCTTGTGAATCATGTGCATGTGACAAATAAACATACATTTTATTTGATAAAGAGTGTGTTTACCAGAGATGTTAATGTAAAGGACAACATGACCTGCACCAAATTCAGATTAAGGACTAGAAAAAGTGTATATTTACTTGCAGTTGTTCCTTATATTAGGTTACTACTTCTACCACTTTTAGTCTTGAAATCTTTGGTTGTTTAATAAACGACTCACTCTGGCCTCACATGCAAATCCTTAAAGAGATGTGTGGGGCTAAGGCTTAAGAGGGTGTGAATGATTCTGAATGGGTGGTGATAAAGAAGAGCTCTCCAGTAGTAAATTATTTATCCTGAAAATCTTGTTTTACTCAGTACTTTATTGAAGCACCTTTGGAATCGATTAAAGCCTTTATTCTTCTTGGGTATGATGCTACAAGCTTGGCACACCTTTATTTGGGGAGTGTCTCCCATTCTTCTGTGCAGATCCTATCACGGTCTGTCAGGTTGGATGGGGAGCGTCACTTCCCAGCTATTTTCAGGTCTCTCCAGAGATGTTCAATCGGGATCAAGTCAGAAACTTATCCCGAAGCCACTCCTGCATGGTCTTGGCTGTGTGCTTAGAATCGTTGTCCTGTTGGAAGGTTAACCTTAGCACCAGTCTGAGGTCTTGATCATGCAGGAGCAGGTTTTCATCTGTACTTTGCTCTGTTAATCTTTCCCTCGATCCTGACAAGTCTCCCTGTCCCTGCTGCTGAAAAACATCCCCACAGCATGATGCTGCCACCACCATCCTTCCCCGTAGACACTTTTATAATACATTATTTCGTTGTTTTATGGGACTTCAATCACGGCCGGTTGTGATTCAGCCTGGATTTCAACCAGGGCGTCTCCACTGAGATGCAGTGTCTTAGACCGCTGCACCATTCGAGAACTCCAACCCCAGGTTTCCTCCAGACTCTTGTTACTCTTGGCATTTTTTGTTGTTGTAAATGTAACCTTTATTTATTTAACTATTTAAAGAGTTCAATCTTGGTTTCATCAGATCAGAGAATCTTGTTTTCATGGTCAGAGTCCTTTAGGCGCCTTTTACTGAAGAGTGGCTGCATTCTGGCCACTCTACCATAAAGGCCTGATTGGTGGAGTGTTGCAGAGATGGTTGTCCTTTTGGAAGGTTCTCCCATCTCCACAGAGGAACTCTGGAGCTCTGTCAGTGACCATTGGGTTCTTGGTTACCTCCCTGACCAAGGCCCTTCACCTCCAACTGCTCAGTTTGGACGGTCAGTCAGCTCGAGGAAGAGTCTTGTTGGTTTCAAACTTCTTCCATTTAAGAATGATGGAGACCACTGTGTTCTTGGGGACCTTAAAAGCTGCAGAAATGTTTTTGTACCCTTCCCTAGATCTGTGCCTCGACACAATCCTGTCTCAGAGCTCTACGGACAATTCCTTTGACCTCATGGCTTGGTTTTTGTTCTGACATGCACTGTCAACTGTGGGACCTTACATAGACAGGTGTGTGACCTTCCAAACCATGTCCAATCAATTGAATTTACAACAGATGGACTCCAATGAAGATGTAGAAACATCTCAAGGATGATCAATGGAAACAGGATGTACCTGAGCTCAATTTCGAGTGTCATAGCAAAGGATTTGAATACTTTTTAGCCATTTTTGCAAATGTATAAAAAAACTAAAAACCTGTTTTCACTTTGTCATTATGAGATATTCTGTTTAGATTGATGAGGAAAATGTTTAATTTAATCCATTTTATAATAAGGCTGTAACGTAACAAAATGTGGGAAAAGGGAAGGTATCTGAATACTTTCCAAATGCACTGTATGTGTGAAATTAGTTTCGATTTAGAATGGACAAGTATAATGCACCTGTCTCAAAACGGGCAGGGAACCGAAATAAACTCAGCAAAAAAAGAAACATCCTCTCACTGTTAACTGTGTTCATTTTCAGCAAACTTAATATGTATAAATATTTGTATGAATATAACAAGATTCAGTTTACAACAGAGCTAAACTGAACAAGTTCCACAGACATGTGACGAACAGAAATGTAATAATATGTCCCTTCAACAAAGGTTGGGGGGGGGGGGGGGAATTGCCCTGGCCCTCACCCTCCAATCCAACAGGTTCCAGACGTGCTCAAAGGGATTGAGATCTGGGCTCTTCGCTGGCCATGGCAGAACACGGACATTCCTGTCTTGCAGGAAATCAGACACAGAATGAGCAGTATGGCTGGTGGCATTGTCATCCTGGAGGGCCATGTCAGGATGAGCCTGCAGGAAGGGTACCACATGAGGGGGGAGGATGTCTTCCCTGTAAAGCACAGCGTTGAGATTGCCTGCAATGACAACAAGCTCAGTCCGATGATGCTGTGACGCACTGGTCCAGCAACGGTGGGTATGTGCCCGTAGGCGACGTTGTTGCCGGTTATGTCTGGTGAGGACGACCTTAAAACAGGCCTACAAGCCCTCAGTCCAGCCTCTCTCGGCCTATTGCGGACAGTCTGAGCGCTGATGGAGGGATTGTGCGTTCCTGGTGTAACTCTGGCAGTTGTTGCTGCCATCCTGTACCTGTCCCCGCAGGTGTGATGTTCGGATGTACCGATCCTGTGCAGGTGTTGTTACACGTGGTCTGCCACTGCGAGGACGATCAGCTGTCCGTCCTGTCTCCCTGTAGTGCTGTCTTATACGTCTGACAGTACGGACATTGCAATTTATTTTCCTGGCCACATCTGCAGTCCTCATGCCTCCTTGCAGCATGCCTAAGGCACATTCACGCAGATGAGCAGGGACCCTGGGCATCTTTCTTTTGGTGTTTTACAGAGTCAGTAGAACGGCCTCTTCAGTGTCCTAAGTTTTCAGAACTGTGACCTTAAGTGCCTAACATCTGTAAGTTAGTGTCTTTAACGGCCGTTTCACAGGTGCATGTTCATAAATGTTTATGGTCCATTGAAAAAAGCATGGGAAACAGTGTTTAAACCCTGTACAATGAAGTTATTTGGATTTTTACAAATTATTTTTGGAAGACAGTGTCCTAATAAAGGGATGTTTATTTTTTTGCTGGGTTTACATGTTATCTATGCACTTAAATAGCGAATGGAAGATGCTTTTACAGTGGCTAATTCTCATACCAGCCAGGTAGGCAATACATCTGTTGTAAAGAGAAGCAATGTGCTTAAAATTATGAAATAAATAAAGCTGATTGGATCCTCCTCTTTCTAAGAGGCCATCCCTCTGTTTTCTCATGCAACTGCATAGTCTATAGAAATGTTGCACAACATGAACTCATGGGCTCTCATGAAGTGTTTGATTAGATTTTTGATACATTTGCATCGATGTCAGAATTATTAGAGGGACAATAGAGTGCTGAGTACCAGGCAGTTAGCAAGTTTGGCAGGCTACTAATGACCATCAGCAGCATAAGAGCTTTGAGCAGGCTAATTACCATGACTAAACGGTCAAGTGAAATTTGATTGCCGTCATGAATCGTGACAGCCAGTGTGCCGTTAATACGGTTACCATAACAGCCCTAGGCAGGGGTGGGTCTCGTCAAATAAATGGATGCCATCTTAGACAGGCACACACACCCACGCAAACACAACCACAGGCCATCTTGTAAAGCTAACCTTGTGGGACACACAATTCAGTCCCATGCAGAATTTTATTTTCCCTGAGCCCTAACCCGTACTCTTACTCTAACCTTAAGCCAAAAACCTAAACTTAACCCTAACCAAATGTCCCCAGTTAGTCACATTTTTGTTTGTTTACTATTCTTGTGGGGACTTCTGGTCCCCACAAGAATAGTTAAACACACCCACACGCACACACACAGAAGTACAGCCACATATTGAAAAGGGCAACCGTACAACCAGGTTTGAGCCTCTTGCAGTGTGTGGTACAATTTCTCCCTGCTACTCCAGGCTTGCATGCCAATAAGCAGAATCATTAAAGCATGTCATAGTGGGAAGGTGGGCGTTTGAGCTGCTCTGTTACTCTGAAACCACAGCCTACAGACGTGTTTTAAAATGATTAAACACACTAATTAAAGCCACCCGCCACTAGCATCCCTATCACGTAACTAATTTCATCTCACAACCCACAAAGCAATTAATTCCTGTCAATACAAACAAACATATTGTCTCTTTTGCCCATCGGGAAAATGGAGGTCTAACAGATGTGTGCGTGCGTGCGTGCTCTGCGAGGTGAGCCCAGCCTGGGAGAGCAGGTGTAATTGGATGTGGGGAAAAAGGAAACTTGTGGTCTCTCTCGCTCAATTAGATCAAACAATCTTCTCCTCTCCATTTCCTCCTCAGACAACAGGGTGCATTGTTCCCCCTCAGGTCTGTTATTATTGCTTTGATCATGTTGGAATCAACGATCGAGGCGACGTAGATGACAGGCTAATGATAACGCGTTGAAACCAGCCCTCCTTTGATAGCATAAAAGCCCCTCTCCATCTATACGTCTTGTCTGGACAAAATCAATTCAGCTGCACAAAGAGGAAAAATATGCCCCACTAATAGGCTTTTAGTGCTTTGGTCCGCTGACACTCAGCAGTGGCTTAGCCATGGCTGCATGGGGATCAATGACTCCTACAGTAAGTCATTAAGGCCCATGTCTATAAAGGGAAACAGGTGAGGAGAGAACATGTAGAAAGGCATACTAAGCTCCAGCTGACCACGGCGAGTCGTTTATAGTCGTTGAGTTCTCAATGCAAAGACATTGGCAGGTCTGCTGAAACTGCAGCTCCACACTTGATGGAGCGTTCCATATACATTTGAAAGCAGGTGTGAAGCCGCAGTGTGCGCTGCGCCAGGATTCTGTTGAATGCGTAAAAAGGGAAGCGGGGGGAGCGGAAGATGAGACAAAGAGTTTTCGCCTGTGGCTGTGAGAGAGAGTGGTTCTAGCTTGGCGGGGTCTACGGGGAATCTCTTTCTGGCTGTTGACTGCAATTAAATGGTGCTGGCTGTTAGAAGACATAATTTAAGAGCAGCTATCCTTCTCCCCTTTCCCTCCATTCCTCTACTTCCCCAACCCCCAGTCCTGTCTGAATGAAAGGGTGCCATGAATCTTGATTAAGGAAAGACAGAAAATTACTCCCTTCCTTACCCATCTACCCCTCCTTCCCTCCCTCCCCTACAAAGAAGTGCTGTTGAGGTGCCGAGAAGGACGGGTGATGGCAGATGTGTTGAGAAATCGCCCTCACAGATGGAGGTGGAAAACACCACAGAACTTAGCTTGTCTAATAAATAATTACTAAGGGAGAAAATATGCTTGTGAAACAATTATGTCATTTCATTTATTAATTCATTCAAGGCAACAGCATTAATAAACAATTTCAACAATTTCATATCCTGACTATTTACCTTTACTCTTACCATGATTGCTGAATCAAAACGAATATATATATATATATATATACACACACACACACACACACACTATGTATACAAAACTATGTGGACAGCCCTTCAAATGAGTGGATTTGGCTATTTTATTTTAGCCACACCCGTTGCCTATACTGAAGAGCCCAGTGATTTTGAACGTGGCACCGTCATGGGATGCCACCTCTCCAACAAGTCATTTCGTCAAATTTGCCCTGGTCAAGTGTAACTGCTGCTGCTGTGAAGTGGAAACATCTAGGAGGGCTCAACCGCGAAGTGGTCGGCAACACAAACTCACAGAACGGTACCGCCGAGTGCTGCCTCTGTAAGCAATGTCAGCCCAAGAACTGGTTGTAGGTAGCTTCATGAAATGGTTTTCCATGGCCAAGCAGCCGCACGCAAGCCTAAGATCACCATACGCAATGTCAAGCATTGGCTAGAGTGGTGTAAAGCCTGCCGCCATTGGACTCTGGAGCAGTGGAAATGCGTTCTCTGGAGTGATGGATCACTCTTCACCATCTGGCGGTCCGATGGACTAATCTGGGTTTAACACTACAGCATACAATGACATTCTAGATGATTCTGTGCTTCCAACTTTGTGTCAACAGTTTGTGGAAGGCCCTTTCCTGTTTCAGCATGACAATTCCCCTGTGCACAAAGCGAGGTCCATACAGAAATGGTTTGACGAGATTGGTGTGGAAGAACTTGCCTGCACAGAGTCCTGATCTCAATTCCTTCGAACACCTTTGGAACGCCGACTGCGAGACTGGCCTAATCGCCCAACATCAGTGCCCGACCTCACTAATTCTATTGTGGCTGAATGGAAGCAAATCCCCGCAGCAACGTTCCAACACCACAAGAGTGGAGGGTGTTATAGCAGCAAAGGGGGGGATCAACTCCACATTAATGCCCATGATTTTGGAATGAGATGTTCGACGAGAAGGTATCAACATATTTTTGTTATGTAATATATATATATATATATATATTACTTATTTTGTAGCAGTCATGAAATGATTATATATCTTTCTATTAATCATTTCCTGACTGCTACAAAATACCATGATCCATTGAGTAGGGCTTGGTCCTGGTCAGAACCCAAATCATATTGATTCGGTTAAAGGTTACTTTCTCCTTTAAGACAAAATGGACCGCATCAAAATAAAATATATACCTTCTGTGTGTGATTATTGAATGACATGATGGAGTAAGACAAAGTACTGTGCAGTTAGTCGTCAGGAGTCAGGACTGCACTGTCTGTTGTACACGGCAGATTGTCTCGGGTAATGAGGCATGGTATTACAGAGAACGCTGACACTGCACAGAGAGCTATTACATACAGGCAAAATACACTTCGATTCCCCGTAACATGTACGCAGCAGCTCTCAGAAATCAATATGTGCCAACACATCATCTGATGATGAATCTGACAAACACAAGAGGAAGGAGGAGAATTTGAAGGTGAGGACAAACAAGAGAAGAGGAGAGCAGTTAGTAAGTACTAGGTTGTGTTTATACGTCAAGGCAGATTTAAGACACTTGTGATATATTTCCCTTCAGAGTATAAAACAGGAACACCCACCTTGTCCTGTACATTCTATATACCTCCTCTGATCTAAGGTGTTCTGTCAACTTATTTTGCTTGGCTTTTTTTTGGTCAATGCTGCTTGTCATTACTAAATACATAGAAGAAATTAATGTAAATCACAGCGTGTGACATTCAGAATTTCATGATCCAATCCTGACATCTGCTGGGTTTTAGCAGGTCCTCATCTTTTCTACCTACACTCCTCACTGAGCACAGCTCACCAGACAAGGATCTGATTGAGAGTGAAAATTTTGCCTGACGGTAATAGATTGCAATCGACTCATGAACCTCAATTTAAAAAAGACTTGGTAGAGTTTTAGTTCTGAAAGCAGAAAGAAAGAGCCATCCATTTTGTTACAGCCTTCTTCATTCTCACTCCATTTTCGTCAGACATGGAGAGGAGCATCTCTCTGGGTTTTGTTGGTCTCCTGGACAGAAGTAGGAGGAAATAGAGGAGTGGGAAGTGATCTGTGATTGGGCTGCTGGTGTCAAGGGGCGTGTCCCATTGAGGATCTGGACCCACCCTCTCCATAGTCCCTGGGGTCCTGAGGGTCTCGTCTCGGCTCTGGGAGTCTGAAGGAACGAGACACACAAGAAGATCTGGTGAGAGGAACATCTTTTTTTTCTCTTTCTTTCTTTCTTTCTTTCTTTCTTTCTTTCTTTCTTTTTCTTTCTTTCTTTCTTTCTTTCACTCTCTCACTCTCTCTGCCACACACACATACAAACATTTGTTTTACTATCCTTGTGGGCACCAAACAATTGACTCCCATTCAAAATCTAATTTTCCCTGACCCCTATCCCTAACATAACCCCGAACCCGAACCCTAAACCTAACTCAAACCCCGAACCCTAAACCTAACTCAAACCCAAAACCCTCAACCTAACTAATTGTAACCCTAACCACTAAGCCTAAAATGCCTTTTTCTTTGTGGGGACCAGTGAAATGTCCCCACTTGTCCAAATGTTCCTTGTTTTACTATCCTTGTGAGGACCCAAAAAACAGACACCGTTGCGGGTGCATGCACAAACACTACAGTACATGTCACCAATCAAAAGTCTTAGCTTGTATTATTTTGAGATGTTAAGTAGAAATGCTTTATTCTACTTAGTGGCTGTCGAGTGACGCAGGTAAAGTGATTGCCAAATTGGTGGAGCCTAATTGCAATCAGAGACAGTGTGATAGATTCCATTCCACCGGGGACAGGCTGCACTAATCATATCCCCTAATTGGACAACCTTCTGAGGGTGACAGAATGACAGAACAGCCCTCCTCCCAGAGAGAGAAGGGAAGGGACAGGAAAAAAAGACTTCTCTCTCCTCCTCTCATTCCTCCTCTTTCCTCCCAGAGAGAGAGAGAGAGAGAGAGAAGCAAAGAAACAGACAGTCTCCTCCTAATTTCTTCCTCCTCATGTCTGTCTCATTCTCCTCTCTTTCCTTCTATATCCTTCCCTCTCTTCCTTCTGCCCACTTCCTACTCTTTCTCCTCCAACTCCCCACTCTGCTAACTGAACTTTCTCTGTACTTCTAACCATTCTCCCCTCTCACTCTACTCACCCCCTGATCTCCTCCCAAAGACCACATCTCTGCTGGATCTCACTTTGTCTGAATTCAAACATCCCTCTCCTGCCTCTAGGACCTCCTCAGATGCTACTACGCTGTTCTCTCCTCTTTAACAACCCAACAGCCCTCTCCTGCCTCTAGGACCTCCTCAGAGGCTACTATGCTGTTCTCTCCTCCTTTAACAACCCAGATATTTGGCCTTTCCCCCTCTCCTCCTCCCTCTGTTACTCCCCTTAGACTGTGGTGCGGCCTCAGGCAGCAGAGCAGCACATCCATGAATAGGAAGCAGGCAGGCAGGCAGCTATCAGGGCACCTCAAAGAGCAGAACACACACACACCTGCAAGTACACAATCCCACCCACCACTTCTCTTCATCCTAATTTGTGGATGTTCATCACTCATTTCGTACTATATCTAACGAATTTCAAATCGTACAATATGTGACAAATAATACATTTGCAATTTGTTGTGGCTAACATTAGCTAGATGGCTAACATTCGCTAGGCTAGTGGTTAAGATTAGGGTTAAAGGTTAGGAATAAGTGTTAGGGATTAAGGTTTGGGTTAGTGGAAGGGTTAGCTAACATGCTAAGTAGTTGCTTAGTAGCTAATTAGTCAAAATGCTAAAGTTGTCCATAATGTCATTCAACCTTTGGGTTGCTAGATCTTCACGTTATACGCCCACCTTCCTTTCGTTTTTTGATGTAACCTTCTGTCCTATGTAACTGTTTACTATGTTATGTCTTTTAGGCCAAGTTGTTGTCTTTATATTTTTCCTCAACAAAGTCAGTTTGAAAGTATACACCTTCGCACCTCTGATGGCTGTTATACTCTAAACGCCTTTTCTCAGAGTGAGAGCAAGACAGAGAGAGAAGAGAGAGGTTGGCAAACACACACACACACACAGTGACACTGTTCCCCCATGCCTGACATGAGGAGGAGAAGCCGTGTTTAGGGAGTAACTCAGAAAGTCTTATTTGTGTAAGGCAATTTCATCTTTCATCTCCAGTCAACCAAAAAGTCTCCCTGCTGTTTGATATGAAAATGTAATTATACATATATTCACATGGCTCCCCTACGGTGGGAAATTAACTATTTCTATTGCAATAGTCCTGGCTCAGCCCTTGGACGTAATAACTTATTTATTTCACCCGCAGGAGACAGGGCAGTACGTCAAGAGAGAGAACAGGGATAGCGTTAATAAGGAACAAAATGTCAGGATGAGGGGAGAAATATTCCCTATAAGGTTAGATTCCTGCTTCCTGCACAAGCTTGTACACACCTCTCCTCCAACACCTCTCTTAGTCGCTCTCTTTCTCCCTTTCCCTTCACCACCACCAACTCCCTCCATCTTAAGTACCGTCTTACTGAGGACTAATGCAGTCCATGCATTATTTATTAGCATCGATACGTTTTTCGTCCCTTTGCCTGTGATCGTGGAGGGGGCACGCTGAGCTGAAAAGCCCAATGCGGGGCTCACTGTCTGGGGTCGGGAGAGTTCTGAGACCCCTGGGTGATGGATGCATAGATGGGGTCTCAATGGATGGGATCAGATGTGTATGTGTGCGAGAGACAAATGTGTATGTGAGAAAAAGAGCGTGCTCTGGGGTAAAAGTTTTCAAAAAGTCTCTGAATCTTACTAACATCCACTGACTGTGTAAATTGGAAATGTCTCACCCCCCTCTTAAAATGAACCAATTGCTTATTTTGGAAAACTTTGTTCTCCCCGCGAGGAACAGGGGGTAGGATCAAGCACGGTGTTGATGACTTTGTTCTTTATTTTGGAGGGGGGGGCGGGTTGCTGAGGCCTATAGAGACAGACAGAGAGGGAAGGAGAGAGGGAAGGAGGGGAGCTGTGGCCTGATTGAGTTTGATTCCCTGCTCTTGGCAGAGAAATTGCAGGGCTTCTAAGTCTTTATCCGGAAATGCGCCCATCACGGTCCAGACTTGCCGCGTCAATCTAGCATTATTGCTCTGTGCATAATCAGACTGCGGTACTCTGGATAGGCTCAATGTGGGGGGGCAGGGGTGGCAGGGGTAGGGGGTTGGGGGTGGCAGGGGTAGGGGGGGTGGGGCTGATTTAGCAGCACTTTAGTGCTTGAAGGCGACTGGGGGAAAGCGGGAGTAGTGGAGAGACGAAGAGGAGAAGCTGATGAGGAGGGGACAGGGAAGTAACTTAAGGTCTTTCCTGGTTAAGCATAGAGGTTGTCGGAGTGAGCACTTCACCAGAGCACCAGAGTAGAGACACTCATGCCAGTCAACCAAGTGCTAAATAAATATCCCCCATTTGCATTTCCAAACAGCGGTGATGGCGCCTGGACCTACTACTCAATCACATTAGCTAGGGAGAGAGGCCCATTTCTCAGGACCCCTGGGGACCTGTGAGGGAAGGGGGCTGTAATGAGAGAGGATCCTTAATGGTTATCGATAGGGCCTCCAGGACAGTCTCTTACCCTGGCTCTCCAGTAAGCACTGCACTCTGCCACTACTTAATGAAGTAAAACTTGAATCTTCTCCGGGATGATTTAACATCGCACACAGCTCTGAGACATGGACCAATCGAGAAGTAGATGGGGGAGTGATATAGGAAAGGAGGGAGAAAGGGATGAAGAGAGGATGAGAGGGAGTATGAGTGATGAAGATTGAGTTGAGGGTTGTTAGCAAAAGAATGAGAGAAGAAAGAGAGGGACAGAAAGAGAGTGAGCGAGAGAACAAAAGAGAGAGGGAGAGTCCAGATGGCAGTCCGTTGTGGAAAATGGAACCAGGAGTATGATGGGTAATTTGACATAGCAGAGTGAACACTCCACTGGGCCTAATTGGCCATTGTCCTGCGAGGCACTACATCCCTTTCCTCCTCTCTCTGTCTCTCATTCTCTTTATTTAGCACTCTTCCTCTTTCCCTCTCCATCCTCTCTCCGTCTCCATGTCTGCCTTGCTCGCTCAGTCTCTTTATCCCCATCTCCCTCTCTCCGTCTTATGGTTAATGTCAGTAGATCTGTCCTCTTCCATCTGACATCTGCTATGTGTGAAATGTGTAATTTAGAAATGGCCCCTGCTCATCCACCTGTCCCTGGGAGACCCTGTGCCATCCCCCAGCACTTTGTACTGCAATCATCCTGCCACAGAGAATCTGAGCTGGGGATGGAGTGTGATGAGGCGAAATGCAGAGTGGAAGGAGGCGTTGGAGGGAGGGTAGGGAATAAGGGAAAGAGAGAGATGGAAAGGCAGAGAGGAAGACAAAGATATACTGTATCAGTGCTTCACATGAAGCTCGAGGAGGAAATGGATTCTCTGTCAGAGTGATTCAGAGGAAGCAGGAGGAACTACTATTATGTAAATTGGAGATTGTGTGTTTGTCAGCGCATAGCGTTTCATAGGTTGAAAGTGTGAGAGAGGATTTTGTAAATGTATGCTTTCACCACAGCGCCTCTAGATAAGAGCTGTCAATAGAGATTCAGTACGCTGGATAAGAGTAGATATTCTTTCTATAAAAAGCTGTTATTGATATTGGAGTGTATTATAAACTGGAGCGGCTTGGTGATGCAACCTACCCCTGAGAGGGAGTGAACGCCTTCACGCCCATCCACCCACACATCATCTCACTCCTCTTCACTTCACACCAGCCCACACACAAGCATGCACACTAAAATAGAGACAAAGAGTGAACAGACGGGCTAATAAAGCTGTGAAATAAAGCAGCAGAGGGAAAAATAACAAGAGTAGAGGGATATTTTTCCATGAGAAAAGAGATATCATCGCAAACCATTCAGTGATGCCTGACATAATTCCCAAAACATTCTTGAAAACAATTATTTTGATAGAGCTACCTCACACCTAAATTGCAGTAGTGAAATCGCAAAAGCCATCTAGCCACCAATCATGTCCTGAGTCTATGGAGAAGCCTGTCATGTGACGCACACACATTCCATTCTATGTACTAACCATTCTGTAATCTCAGCCCACAGCCAGATAGATACTGCATTCCCTCTCATCCGTATCCATACATATATTTATACAGTACTGTCAAGGGAACAGCAATAGTGTACACCAATGGGAGAAGTGTGATGCTACAGGCAGAGGAGCATAGGATATGACCTTTAGTTTACATTGCATGTGATTGATGTGAGCAAAATGATACACAGTGCAGTTGGAGATTAATCCATCTCATTAGCTTACTGATCCACAGCCTCCAGCCGCCCTGATTCCAGCTCATCTTCATACATGCCATTATGTAAAAATGTACATTATGAAATTCACTGGATACTACCACCCACTCGCCAGAAGAAATCCATGCAATCCCCCCCACCATGTGAAGTGTAGCATACATTAGCCTGAAAATGCCTCTGTGTGCTACCGGCTCTGAACCACAACTCAGGCTAATGTATGCTACACTTACAACACAAGGTCAGTGATGTGGAATTAAAACAAGCGTTGGTGATGTTTATCCAATATAATAATCATTGAGGAGATGTGAGTTAGCAGCAGTTTTGCAGCCGGTGTGAACACTTATCCACCCAGAGCCAATTTCCTGTGCGTGTCCGACAACGTACGCACCTGCCTTACTCGTTTACAGGAATTAACAAAGAGACATTCTGATAAGAGCATTAACTATTGTAAAGAGTCAATCTGACACAGGCTCATTTAGTGCTTTTACAATCACTTGTTGCCACAGGGAAAATTGAGGAATTAGCCTAATTGAGGGGAGTTGCATTGAGCAACACTGTCTCCGCCGCCTGCGTAGGCCGCAGAAATAAAATCTCTCATTAATTAGTAGTGTGAAATTTAATTTGGCGGCTCTGTGCTCCGGGGAGGGCTGTTAGTGTAGCGCGGCATCACGTGGCTGATAATTCCCCCATAAAGGCAATTTTCACAGAGATGTAAATAGATTGATAAACAATTAGAGAGCATTCAGCACATCCTGGATCAGCCGGCGTCTGCCTCCTATATCTCCTTCTGTCGTTAAAGTCCTATTAGTCCACCTTAATTCATTTCTTAAAGAGCATCCTAGAGAAGAGAGAAGAAAAAACCCAAAAGTGGAGGGCCAGGTATAGAAAGAGGAGCCGGAGGGAGAGAGAGGTTTAGTTTATTCATTCGACCATTTAAAAAAAACGGCACACCTGAAACTTGAAAAGCCAAACATACACATGAGTAAAATCACGGAGGATAACACACAAAGTCTGGGACTTATTTTCATTGTGGTCCTCTTGAGACAAGATGACTAGGCAAGATCCAACACGGCTGCGCACAGTTTGACAGCGAGATAATAAAACATAAAAACAAAGAAGAAAACATCTCATCATTGCAGTTGGATCGTAAGGTACATTCAAAACAGAGCACATCAACCTGTTAACTGTATTTTTAAAGCTGCCCAGAGAGGACATTGTTTTTATGGGCAGAGCAACACATTCTACTCTGAGGTTACAGTATACAACAAAGTACCTTTCCCAGCATTACTCTTGAACCTGTATAAGCACACATCAGCAACACCTGATCTGGCGCTGTGATTGTGTAGATCCCTACCATGGGGAAAGTAATCAGTTAGATATCTGGGCGCAGAACCATAAATTCTCCAGTAAACCAAACTCAGTCTAAATCTGGGACATCCTAGCCTCAACAGGCAGCCAGTTGAGTTCCTGAAAGCAGCTCCTGCCTATGTAAGTATGTGGACTCACCTTCAATACTACCCTGACCAGCTTATTCTGAACTATCTGGAGCTTCCTCTTCAGAAGCTTAGATAAGCCCCCAAACCAGGAAGTACTAGCGGAGTCAAAAACGGCATTGAATGAGGGTAGTGGCTAGCACACTCATGGAGTCCTTATCAAGCAGCTTGGACTTTCTAGCCACAAACTTAGTCCAGGCATGAACCTTTCCTAGCACTTTAGTGGCCATGCTCACACCTCCCAAACTTCAATCAAGGATGCATTCCAAGTAACTAACAGAGGTTTTTGTAGTCAGCACCTCACCCCCTAACTCCACTCTGACTTCAGAGGACCTACACAATTTAAGTCTGGGTGCAAAAGTAATGGCCTCAGTTCTACCTAAGTGCAGAGATAGCAATTGGCTTGGAGATAATAAGCTAATGCTAGTAAGCGTTGTGCAAACTATCCTCTCCAAAGTTTTACTTTTATGAGACACTAGAAGTGTAGAGCCATCCGCACAAAAGGAAAAGACGGAAAGAACAAGCATATTTCATATCGTTTATACACAGTAAAAACAGTAGAGGTTTTTGCCTGAGACGGTGAACCATTAACCTCTATCCACTTGCTCCCTATAAGACAACTAGGACTTTATCCAGCCTAGAGGGATACTGCTTAACCCCAGTGCCTTCAGTTTGGAAATTAGACAGTGGTTAACTGTATCAAAGGCCTTCTGTAGGTCAAGCAGTACCAATCCACAGAGTTTTCCCTCATCAAACTCTTTCCCGATGTAGTCAGTCAAGTAAAGTCAAATTGAAATCAGTGTAATAGGTTTTTTTTAAACCACGACTGAAAATCATACATTAGACTTTGCTTTTTTTTAAACATTTATAAATATCTCATGTTCAACTCTCTCCAGGAACGTTGATGTTATACTGAGGATAGATACAGGCCTATAGTTCCCAGGGTGAGACTTGATCCCCTTCCTATACAAAGGTATAACTTTAGTGTGTTACATGTCCCTAGGAAAGATGCCTTGTTCAAGAGAGAGATTAATGATATGCGTAATACAAGGGGACATTTGCTCAGCAGAATCTCTAAGAAACCTTGCAGGAATATTATCCAGGCCTGTGGCTTTGGCGCGTTTAAGCTCTGCTAGCATACAGGCTACTTTGGTTGTTGCTACCTTTGCAAAAGAAAAAAGTTTTAGCTGAACCCCTAACTCTGCATAATACTTCTTGACTTGGGTGTTTCCATACAAACCAGAATTGGTGATCAGCTTGCTAACCAGCTTGCTGGCAACAGACGTAAATAAATAGTTGAATTCATTGGCATCCTCTGCTTTTTCATATACCATCTCCCCCCTGATGTTCAGTCCAATACTGTTTAGTAGTACTACAGCCTAGTTCCTTAAATTATTTCTAAAACTTGTTAGGGTCATTTTTGTTCTCAATGATTTTATCAGCAAAGTAACCCCTCTTAGCTTCATCCATCCTGCTCTGTGCTTCATCCATCCTGCTCTGTGTTACATTTCTGTTATGTTTATATAGGACAAAATCAAGCTGCTCTGTGCTTCATCCATCCTGCTCTGTGCTTCATCCATCCTGCTCTGTTCTACATTTCTGTTACGTTTATATAGGACAAAATCAGGCTGCTCTGTGCTTCGTCCATCCTGCTCTGTGCTTCATCCATCCTGCTCTGTGCTTCATCCATCCTGCTCTGTTCTACATTTCTGTTACGTTTATATAGGACAAAATCAGGCTGCTCTGTGCTTCATCCATCCTGCTCTGTTCTACATTTCTGTTACGTTTATATAGGACAAAATCAGGCTGCTCTGTGCTTCATCCATCCTGCTCTGTGCTTCATCCATCCTGCTCTGTTCTACATTTCTGTTACGTTTATATAGGACAAAATCAGGCTGCTCTTGAGAGTTCCTTTTTCCTCGCTTTAATAGATTGTAGAATCTCATGATTAAACCAAGGAATAAATCTCAGCTTTACTCTGACCCATCTAATGGGAACCATCACATTCACCACCTCAAGGAATCTACATTTAAAGGCTTCCCAGGCACTGTCTACCCCTACACTATCCAGCACAGATGCCCAGACAAGTTTACCCTCTTGCGCCCTAAATATTTCAACATGGTATATTTTTAGTTCATTTGATTCAAATAGTCTTGTGACACTTAACAATATCTTGATAAACCCTCCTTGTGCAAAATGTAATAAAATGATCACTGATTCCATAGACTATTACTATTACTCTGCAATATTTTGGATTTATCAGACACCAATATGAAGTAAATTGTACTTTGCACTGTTTCACATACCCCGGTGGGTACAGTACACTGACAGCAAAGTTTCATTGAGCCCATGCCCAAAGCTAGGATCGCTGTATTTTAGATGAATCCACTGCGCGTATTCCAAACATACCACAGCTTTGCTGTTACTCTAACCCAATGTTCGCAGGAGGTGCATTAGGCCGTTTGTGTTCATGAGAAACTGAGGCATTGATGTATATAACCTGATAAGAGAAGGCATAGAGTTATTATAAGATCTCCATTAATTTGAGATTTCAGACTGGCCTTGGATGATCGTTTTGGTATATAACATTCCTTCCAAATCCGAAGTGATGGATGCCATCAGAAGTGTTGGCATGACAGAAGTTACTGAGAATGTATCGTTCTTTACTGTAGAGTAAAGTAATAAGTGCTGCCACCATGCCGAACTTGCCAATAGCCATCTGGCCTTGCCGAGAGACAGAGAGAGAGATAGGGGAGCGAACAATCATCTCTAATGGAAGTGATGGATCAGGCCTGAAAGGCAGATGATATTTGTTTCATTCTCCACCATAGTTCTATTTGGGGCCAAATGGAGAAATGGAGCATATCAGTGCCTCCAGTAATGCTGTAGTATAATGCAGGACAATGTGCCGGGATCCCCGGCAGTGTGTTCTGCAGCCTGCAGAACACACTAGACAGCCTGGAAATGAGGAAGTGAAGGAAGGACCCATAACAACCAAGGTCTTGGTGCTGAAGCCCTCTCTGTTTATAATGAACTATAAAGACTGTCCCCATAGTGCTGCAATGCCATTTGGTCTTGGGTTTCATTGGGACTGCATATGAGAACAGGGCCTGAAGCGGTATGGTACTGCACTACTAACTAGCTCCCAGACGATGACAGTATAGGATGTGTCCCAAATGGCAGCCTATTCCCTATATAGTCCACTACTTTTGACCAGGGCTCTGGTCAAAAGTAGCGCACTATGTAAGGAACAAGGTGACATTTGGGGTGCAGTAGTGACTGTAGAGTATAGAGTTCTACCATGTGTCAGAGGATAACAGAGTAGAGGCTCTAATCAGCTTGGACAAGCCATTCTTATGGAACTGCTGAGCTGTCACACTACGATCACACTGCATTCCGGAACATTGCTAAAATTATAAGCTCAGAATGTGGTTGAATGGAGAAAATGTCCTTCGGAGTGATGAGTGGGTGGTAGAATTATTGAATTAGAGCAGGGATGGACTTTGATTTACTGAATCAGGTAATTCGGAGAAGGGCTGGAACAAAATCCTTCGTACCCAGTCAGTGCTCCAGGAGGAGGGTTGGCCACACCTGAATTTGAGTTTTGTGTGGGCTCCACCCCTGGAATAGGTATTTGTAGCTTTCTGCGGTATATTCTGACATTTCTACAGAGGAGAGCAGAGTTTGGAGGAACCTTTGTCATTTCTCTCCAGCTTCTTGAAACAAGGTTTATTTTCCTCTCAGTTTAAAAAGCCTCTTTCTTCACCACTGCTCTAAATATACCTTAAAATTCCCTTCAAAAAGCTGGAGCGTCAAGGACAGCAAAGACAAAAACTATTTAGAGCCAGATAAACTTTTATCTATCCCTCTATTGAACAACACCTCAAGTGTGCTGAGAAACCATATCAATATCTAACAGGGGATAAATAACAGTGAAACCCTGCCCTATCCCTACACTCTTCCTCCCCACCACCCCCCCCCCTCCTCCCGGGAGCCATCAATCCTGCTCTACTAGAAGTGGGCTCTGCTAGAGGTGGACTCCCCCTGGTTTTATTTGCATATCTGTCCCATGTGATCTATGGGAGTCGTTCCAGGCTGGGCCATTATGAAGAGTGACTGGTCACGGTGCCCACGCACCCACAAACACACTTGGCAGACTGGCACAGCTGCGTCCTGCCCTCATCTCCCTCCCTAACGGTGGACTACTGTCGCCGCCACCATGGGGGAAAGAAAAGAAAATTGCCCAGGTGCCGAGGCAAGCTGTCCGGGGAATGCTTTGGAATGCTGTGTCTGTGTGTGCTGTGTGTGCTGTGTGTGCTGTGTCTCTGAGCGATGTCAAGGAAAGGACTTTTCCCCATTCTCTCCCTTCATCAGAGATGGAGAGATGGTAGAAGACCATATGGCAGCAGAGGAAGAAAAGAAGGAGAGATTAAACGAGAGAGAAAGAGAGAGAGTGTGACGGAGAAGAGACAGCCTGGCTAAGTCTTCTGTTATGTGAACGCTCCCCATCCAAGTTCTGTCATCCCCACGTACATAGCCTAAGTCTGAAGGACACAAAGGAAGACTATAGCATCCTCTCTGCCTGCATGTATACTGCTGTCACAACCCCTTTCTCCTGATAAACGTTCCCTGTCCCTCAGTTCCACATGTCCTCTCAAAAAAACAAACACAGAATTAGAACCTTCGCCCAGAATACTTACCACTGGGGATATCACATGTTTAATGTTTGAGCATACAATCCTGTGCTAATGATGAATAGAATAGAAAGAAGTGAATACAATAGAATAGAGCTGTGTTGATGGGTCCCTGTGGTTGTGTGTTCCTGCAGTAGCAGCAGTAGCCTGGACAGGAGGTCAGAGACCTGGCAATGTGGTGCCAGGACAACAAAGCAAGACAAAGGAGCTGATCGTGGACTATAGGAAAAGGAAGTCCGAACAGGCCTCCATTAACATCGACAGGACCGTATGTGGAGCTGGGCAAGGGTTTCAAATTCCTTGGTGTCCAAACTATCATGGTCCAAACACACCAAGACAGTCGTGAAGAGGGCACGACAAAACCTATTCCCCCCTCAGGAGACTGAAAAGATTTGGCATAGGTTCCCAGATCCTCAAAAGGTTCTACAGCTGCACCATCGAGTGCATCCTGACCGGTTGCATCACCGCCTGGTATGGCAACTGCGCTGAATCTGACCGTAAGGCGCTACAGAGGGTAGTGCGTACGGCCCAGTACATCACTGGGGCCAAGCTTACTGCCATCCAGGACCTCTATAATAGGAGGTGTCAGAGGAAAGCCCCCAAAATTGTCAAAGACTCCAGCCACATAAGTCATAGACTGTTTCCTCTGCTGCCGCACGGCAAGCGGTACCGGATCGCCAAGTCTAGGACCAAAAGGCTTCTTAACAGCTTCTACCCCAAAGCCATAAGGCTGCTGAACCATTAATCAAATGGCCACCGGACTATTTACATTGGCACCCCCACCCACCCCGTCCGTTTGTTTTGTACACTGCTGCTACTCACTGTTTATTATCTATGCATAGTCACTTAACCTCTACCTGCATGTACAAATGACCTCGACTAACCTGTACCCCCGTACATTGACTCGTTACCGGTACCCCCTGTATATAGCCTCATTATTGTTATTTTACAGTGTTACTTTTACCTTTTGTTTATTTGGTTAACTATTGAACTGCACTGTTGGTTAAGGGCTTGTCAGTAAGCATTTCAAGGTAAGGTCTACACTTATCGGCGCGTGTGACAAATAAAGTTTGATTTGATTTGACACTGAGCTGGGACAGGAGCGGAAAGAGAAACATGCAGACACTTTCACTAATACATTTTTATGGGTGCTAATGCGTCTTGTAAAACATCTGTCATAAAAGCCTGCCAGCCCCTGGAACTAATATTCCCCCCATTATATTTTATCATAGCACAAGACAGAAGGCAATTTCAGTGTTTTGGGAAATCCAGTGGCCTGTCCACCCATGCCTATAAGTTAAAACACAACCCCCCCTCCCCAGACAAACACCTTCAGTGGAGGCTAGGAGGGAAACAACACTACACTGTCATTTAAATCAGGACCAAGCCCGCAGCAACCACCAAACCTTTACATATATATTTTTCCTATACGGAGATATTTCTCACCTACCACCAGAAAGATGGAGGAAAAAAAACAACTCTAAAATGTCATTCAAACAAAGAAAAACTGATCTGTCATCTCCCTCAACACCCCTCGCACCATCCAATGCAAAAGAGAGAAAAAACAAAGTCCAATAGTAAAAGAGAAAGGAGCTTTTCTTGATGTGTGACCAGTGAGAGGTGGTGTGCTATGTGGTGTGCATACTAACACTCCTCTATAGTAGGGTAATTAAGAACCGTCTCCCTTCACACTCCTCCCGTTCTCTACATTCCACTCAAGGTTGCCTTCTCCCACCGCTGCCGAATACTGATACTGATGTGCTAGGCAACATAACGCCACAGCAACACATAAATTGCAACAGTGACAGCGCCTGTCGGGAGGCTGCTGAATTAAACATGACCATGACAACCTTCGTAGTCTCCCTCTCTCTCTTTGCGCTCTCTCCAGCAGAGGAATGGAGGCAGTAAAAGAGGAAAGGATGAGAGAAGAGACAGGCATCTTCGGCCCTTCCACTCTGCTGAGCCTGGGGTCCGTGAGCCGTGTGTTGTGATGTCACACGATTCAGCGGGCCCCTGTCTGCATGTAACAGTGTTAACAGTATATTGGTGGTGTAGTGGGCCGGGAGGGAGCAGGGCTAGGAGATGAGGCGGTGTGATATGGTTCTGCTGCTGCCGTGTTGACAGGTCATAGCGAGGGGCAGGATTCATCAGCCTTTGTTCAGCTCACCACTATCACCCCGCCAACATCTCCACTGAGCTGACACCAGACCTGGAACCCTACCCCGGGGTGTCAGACTGTGTGTATGTTTGTGTGTGAGAGAGAGGGGAGAGGGGCAAAGTGAGCATCGTCTTCATGTGGCTGAAGGAAGGAATATTTTACATCAGGCTCAAGAAGTATGTGTACGTGTTGTGTTTAGTACTTGGGAATGCAATAAATAATGTTTGTGTGTTCTGTAACTTCTAGAGTGGTGTGTGTGTGTGGGATTACCCTTAACAGAGATACGGGGTGACAGTCTGCTTTGGGAAAACCACTGGCACTCAAGAGATTGCAACTTTGTTGTCTGTATCGGTTTCTGTATGTGACAGGGGAGGAGGGAGTGTTGTACTTATTTTACTAAGTCACATCACCCAGTTATTCCAACTCAACTCAACCCTCTGTCCCAGTAAACACTGAAGCAGGCATTCACGGGCTTTTACCCAAGATTCTACCAGCCTGGAGTCTGAGACTGCTAGATTGACTGGCATTTCCTAGTTGGAGTGGTTGCAATACGTGGCCAGTGTTCAGTTAGCCATCATAGCCCATTACAAACCATTAAATGTTCTCCATCGTTCCTGCGTCAGCTCCTTACCGATGGCGATGCTGCCTGGTCTCGTCAAGCTGTACCAGAACGATTCCCTACAGACGATGACTAGTGTTTGATGGAGTCACACTGTACACACAGAATCACAACACATCTGTGTTCTACTATACACTGCTGCTATCTTCTCCAGCAGTCTACCTCTCTCATATAGGCTCTCTCTCTCTCTGACACGCACTCTCCATTTTCAGTCTTAAGCTCACTTCATTTCTTACTCCCTCGCTCTCCCTCCTCAACAGCCCAGTCTTTAAAGCTAGTGCTGACAACGAGTGGCATGATTACTTTCCAGGAAAGGAGAGCAGAGTAAAAGAGTAGAGCAGACCCTTTTTTTTAATGAGCAGGTGCAGAGAGAAAAAGAGACAAAACAAACAAATGAGAAAGGATGAGTGTTTCACAAAAACAAACCATCAACGTTGTGATTAACCAGCAACCAAACAAAATAAATATTCAGATATAATGTGTTACAGCCACAATTTGGAGTCTGTTTCAGCCCAAAAGCAGCCCCACTACTTGGTTTGGAACAGAACAAGCTAAACATACAACCACTCAATTTAATTGACAGAGCTACGGATGCAAGGACTGACAGTCCATGCAGTCAAAACAGAAACAATCTGTTAATACATTTTGAGTTTGATAGGGTCAAACAGTTGTACTGAGCCCATGAGGTATTCATAAACAGTACATGGACTTGGTAGGAAGTGTAATACTTGGTAACATATTGGATACCACAAGCTTATCAGCAAGGGTATCACTGGAAGCAGATATAACTCAATGTGCAACACAGGAGAAGATAGCAAACTGTTTATACCACCGTACATGGTGAAGTTGGCTGTCAGACTAAGTTATTGTTGTTGTCTTGTGCACTGGAGCCCTATGAGATATGATTCACCAGGCTTGCTCCCATTTTTCATGCCCTGTCCTTCTATATTACCCCGTGCCCAGAAAGCTTACCTCCCCCATTTTACCATCTCCCCTCTTTCCCTTCTCTATTCTGAGTTAAACATGATCTCTCCTTTCTTGAATACTTAAAGCGGTAACTGGGGGTATATATATTAACATTTTAAGCTATCCTCTTGATTCCCTTGTTAAATAGTTAAAGTGCATCCTCTTCTGGCTCCTTTTCAATGTCAGCAGAAAACTTCAACGGCTTTCAAAATAATTAGATATAAATAGATATACTTAACTGACGAACCGACAAACACGCACTAACACACACAGAACTACTGTAGACAATCCATAATTTATAGGCACTATAGGCTTGAAACATTAAAGGGATACTTCGGGATTTTGGCAATGATGCCCTTTAGCCCCGAGTCAGATGAACTGACATTTTTATGTCTCTGTGTGCAGTTTTAAAGGAATTTGCTAACTAGCTTTAGCACAATTGCTGACTAGCGTTATCACAATGACTGGAAGTCTATGGGAACTTCTAGCATTCTAGCTGTTCCTGTAGACTTCCAGTCATTGTGCTAATGCTAGTTAGCATTTGTTCGCAGAACTACCCCTAACTTCCTTCACACTTGACGCAGTGATAAAAATTATATCCACGACTTCATCTGACTCTGGGGAAGTAGATACATCCCGAAGTATCCCTTTTATGTTTCAAGCCTATAGTGCCTATAAATAATGAATTGTCTGCAGTATTTGTGTGTGTGTCGGTTCGTCAGTTAAGTATATCTAAACAGTGTGTTTGCCTACTCATTCATTTGAAAGCAGTTATCCTCAGAGTTTTCTGCTGCTATTTAAAAGGAGCCAGAAGAGAATGCACTTTAACAATTTTACTGCCAGAATCCCTTAATAATATATTGCCCAAAGTATCCATTAAAACTAACCATATTTCATTGAATTTTATTGAGCAAGGATAATCCACTCAGTAACACTTGCCACTGTTTTCTTAGGACTTCTGGGATCAAAGTCCAGACAGATAACTAGTCGGAGATTGGCACTTTACACCTCCCTTCTTCTTACTGGGGATGATAGTCAACACAGAACAACACACATGACCAGAGTCTACTATTTACTCCAACCCCTAGGATTCAAAACTTAACTCCACAGGCTATATCTAGCTGTTGTTTAAAGTCTACCTCTCTACAACTCAACAAAATCTGAGCTCCTCCACATCCATTATAAAGCCAGACACTTTCAGTCACATCTTTTATGAAAATATATTATTGTCAACTGCACCATTTTCTTGATGTGCGAGAATACAATCTTATGATTCAGATTCTGACATTTCAGAAACTCTATCTAAAAAGCTTTACATTTTCCAATCCACTTTAAGCAGCACTACCCTTTCCATTTAGGTCCACATCTCTTCAGAATGGCTGAACAGGGGAACAAAATACAAAACCATAATGTACGAGTTGCTATGGCAACTCCCAAGGTAAAATTGTGGTTGTTATCGGAAGCTTTGTTGTGGTAAATTGACCTTTTTTGCAATCCAGTTAACCCGGGGATAAAAAAATAAATAAAAAAAAGATCACGCAAGACACCCGAGCACACAGGTTTAAGATTAGAGCTGCTGTGGCTGTCTGTCATTCGATAGTGGACCTCAAAGTGAGTACCAGTGACATGAACCTAAAGAAGTCTGTGGGTTGTGTGTAGTACATGTGACTCTTTCGATTAATAATGCATATTTAGTTGTGGTGTGACATTCAGTGAGTGGTGTGTGTGAGTGTGTATATATGTGCTGGCACAGAGAACAGTGTTATGTCGGTGTGTGTGTTAGTGCACACATGCCAGTGCATGTTTAGCAGGATAGTGTAGAGGGTGAAGTGTGGGATGCGAGATCCACAGTCCCATTGGAATGTGAAAGGAAAGGAGTGTGATCCTCCATCATCATCCACAGCAGCCAGCTGGGCCTTGTTACTCACGCACGCATGCACGCAAGGACGCCACACACACACGCACCAGCAGTCACTTAAAACATGTTGGCTGGTGTTTCCAACTACAGCCACTTCAATTATTAAGTGAGGACATGTTGATTATACCGCGGCATACAGTAAGACACACATACGTTCACGCACACACACACACACACACACACACAAATGTGATGGGATAATGGAGAGGGGGAGGAGGCTGCAGTGCCTTTGTTCTCTCTGGGGATTGTAAATATTTCATTAGCGGAAACCCAGCTCTGTGTTTCCATCTCAGGGGTCTTTCCCCAGCCCTCTACCACTTAACTCCTCTCTTTCCTCCCTTCCACCCATCTGGTTGACCCTCTGAAGGGCAAAGGGCTCAACATAGTTTCTAAAGCTGAGCCAAATCATCTCAACACCACACCCTTCCCTCTCCTAACCCTGGATGTGTTGACTGAACATCAGGAGGGCAACGCCAGAGAGCTACCACTTCCTCTTCCTGTACAGCCTTGCCAGCACAACCAAAACACTACTAACTAACCATCCATTCAAGGAGAGAAATATCACAATAGCAACCGATTTCACAGTTCAGGTTGTGTGTGTTACATAAATGTATTGGTGTTAGTAGCGTATGTGAGAGAGAGCGAGTGAGAACAAGAGAGCGGGTGGGGGGGATGAGGGAGATAGCCGGGGGGAGAGAGTGAGAGAGAGAGCGCAAGAGATGGAGAAAAGGAGCAAGAGAGAGAAGAGTATGTGTGATTACATAAAGGCTCTGGTGAGAGCACTAGCCCTTAGCCCTGCAATCGCTACTCTCTGAGGTAACGCTACTTCTGCTCAGGTCTTATTCATGATAAAACAGAGGAAATGGGTGTGTATGTACGCGCACAGGTCCCACGCATGAAAAAGCGGGTCTGGAAGTCAGGGTGCATTGCATGGCTCCAGAGAAAGACCATAGCGATGTGACAGAGTGGAGGAATAAGTGGAGGGACGTCCTATCATCCTTATAAGTGCCAGACTCCCCAGCGTGCCTTATCATATTAGTGTGATTACACTGCATGATTTATATGCTTGCCAAGCCTACCCTGCTAAGCAGACTTTCTGCACATCACAGTCCCGTAACTCTTTCTGACATACATATCTTCGTCACAACTGGGGTTGTAAAGTGATGGTACATTACTGGAAACTTTTGAAGTTTGCCAGTAAACTACCCGAATTGTGGTATCTTTCAAGGATTTAATGTAATCTATCACAAGACATGTACAGTGGGGCAAAAAAAGTATTTAGTCAGCCACCAATTGTGCAAGTTCTCCCACTTAAAAAGATGAGGCCTGTAATTTTCATCATAGGTACACTTCAACTATGACAGACAAAATGAGAAAAAAAATCCAGAAAATCACATTGTAGGATTTTTAATGAATTTATTTGCAAATTATGGTGGAAAATAAGTATTTGGTCAATAACAAAAATGTATCTCAATACTTTGTTATATACCCTTTGTTGGCAATGACAGAGGTCAAACGTTTTCTGTAAGTCTTCACAAGGTTTTCACACACTGTTGCTGGTATTTTGGCCCATTCCTCCATGCAGATCTCCTCTAGAGCAGTGATGTTTTGGGGCTGTTGCTGGGAAACACAGACTTTCAACCCCCTCCAAAGATTTTCTATGGGGTTGAAATCTGGAGACTGGCTAGGCCACTCCAGGACCTTGAAATGCTTCTTACGAAGCCACTCCTTCCTTGCCTGGGCGGTGTGTTTGGGATCATTGTCATGCTGAAAGACCCAGCCATGTTTCATCAATGCCCTTGCTGATGAAAGGAGGTTTTCACTCAAAGTCTCACGATACATTCTTTCCTTTACACGGATCAGTCGTCCTGGTCCCTTTGCAGAAAAACAGCCCCAAAGCATGATGTTTCCACCCCCATGCTTCACAGTAGGTATGATGTTCTTTGGATGCAACTCAGCATTCTTTGTCCTCCAAACACGACAAGTTTTTACCAAAAAGTTATATTTTGGTTTCCTCTGACCATATGACATTCTCCCAATCTTCTTCTGGATCATCCAAATGCTCTCTAGCAAACTTCAGACGGGCCTGGACATGTACTGGCTTAAGCAGGGGGACACGTCTGGCACTGCAGGATTTGAGTCCCTGGCGGCGTAGTGTGTTACTGATGGTAGGCTTTGTTACTTTAATCCCAGCTCTCTGCAGGTCATTCACTAGGTCCCCCCTGTGGTTCTGGGGTTTTTGCTCACCGTTCTTGTCATCATTTTGACACCACGGGGTGAGATCTTGCGTGGAGCCCCAGATCGAGGGAGATTATCAGTGGTCTTGTAGGTCTTCCATTTTCTAATAATTGCTCCCACAGTTGATTTCTTCAAACCAAGCTGCTTACCTATTGCAGATTCAGTCTTCCCAGCCTGGTGCAGGTCTACAATTTTGTTTCTGGTGTCCTTTGACAGCTCTTTGATCTTGGTCATAGTGGAGTTTGGAGTTTGACTGTTTGAGGATGTGGACAGGTGTCTTTTATACTGATAACAAGTTCAAACAGGTGCCATTAATACAGGTAACGGGTGGAGGACAGAGGAGCCTCTTAAAGAAGAAGTTACAGGTCTGTGAGAGCCAGAAATCTTGCTCGATTGTACGTGACCAAATACTTATTTTCCACCATAATTTGCAAATAAATTCATTAAAAATCCTATAATGTGATTTTCTGGATTTTTTCAAATAATTTTGTCTGTCTAAGTTGAAGTGTACCTATGATGAAAATTACAGGCCTCTCATCTTTTTAAGTGGGATAACTTTCACAATTGGTGGCTGACTAAATACTTTTTTGCCCCACTGTATGTGGCCCTTGTTCACTTCAGATTATCACAGGTGTCTGTAATTATCTCTGGCCATCTATGTGGCCTCATCACAAAAACAGATAATTATTAAATAAGATGATTTTAAAATACAAAAACTAGAATAACAAAGTTGTAAAACATTATCCTAAATATAAACCAACTTAGTTAATACCATTGTGTTAAATATGGGGTTTCGGCATGAAATATCCTTTTAATTTACATCACTTATTTGACTGTCAGTGTGTATTTGTTGCTAATGTTTTGATGTCAAACCGGTGGTACTTGTGAAGAAAGTCTATAGTTGGACGAGTTGCAGAAGTAATTGATTGTCTCTTAAACCATATGGTCTACATACTGGAAACTAACAGACAATATGGACAGGTAAAAAAGGAATATAATCCAGTAACAGTCAAAAGTTTGGACACACCTACACATTGAAGGTTTTTTTATTTGTACTATTTTCTACAATGTGGAATAATAGTGAAGACATCTAAAGTTATGAAATAACACATATGGAATCATGTAGTAACCAAAAAAAGTGTTAAATTGTGTGTGTTAAATCAAAATATGTATTATATTTCTTCAAGGTAGCCACCCTTTGCCTTGATGGCAGCTTTGCACACTTTTAGCATTCTCCGAACCAGCTTCATGAGGTAGTCACCTGGAATACATTTAAATTAACAGGTGTGTCTTGTTAAAAGTTAATTTGTTGAATGTCTTTCCTTCTTAAATGTGTTTGAGCCAATCAGTTGTGTTGTCACAAGGTAGGGGTGGTAAACAGAAGATAGCCCTATAACCAAAGTTACCTCTGTTGCAGGGGATAAGTTCATTAGAGTTATACCAACCTCAGAAATTGCAGCCCAAATAAATGCTTCACAGAGATCAAGTAACAGACACATCTCAACATCAACTGTTCAGAAGAGACTGCATGAATCAGGCCTTCATGGTCAAATTGCTGCAAAGAAACCCCTACTAGAGGACACCAATAAGAAGAAGAGACTTGCTTGGGCCAAGAAACATGAACAATGGACGTTAGACCAGTGAAAATCTGTCCTTTGGTCTGATGAGTCTTTATGAGACGCAGAGTAGGTGAACGGATGATCTCCGCATGTGATGTTCCCACCGTGAAGCATGGAGGAGACGGTGTGATGGTGCTTTGCTGATGACACGGTGAGTTATTTAGAATTCAAGGCACACTTAACCAGCATGGCTACCACACCATTCTGCAGCGATAAGCCATCCCATCTCATTTGCGCTTAGTGGGACTATCATTTGTTTTAACAGGACAATTACCCAACACACCTCCAAGCTGTGTAAGGGCTATTTGACCACGGAGAGTGATGGAGTGCTGCATCAGCTGACCTCGCCTCCACAACCACTCGACCTAAACACAATTGAGATGGTTTGGGTTGAGTTGGACCACAGAGTGAAGGAAAAGCATCCAACAAGTGTTACACATATATGAGAACTCCTTCAAGACTGTTGGAAAATAATTCCAGGTGAAGCTGGTTGAGAGAATGCCAAGAGTGTGCAAAGCTGTCGTAAAGGCAAAGGGTGGCTACTTTCAAGAATCAAAAATATATTTGGATTTGTTTAATACTTCTTTGGTTACTACATGATTCCATGTGTTATTTCATCATTTCTACAATGTAGAAAATAGCAAAAATAAAGAAGAACCCTTGAATGAGTAGGTGTGTCTAAACTCTTGACTTGTACTGTATATGAACACATTTTTTAAAAAGTTATTCAAGTATAAATTACCAAAGTTCTGATTTGTTATTTTTGGGGTATTTTATTAGGATCCCCATTAGCTGTTGCAAAAGCAGCAGCTACTCTTCCTGGGGTCCACACAAAACATGAAATAGTACAGAACATTAATAGACAAGAACAGCTCAAAAACAGAACTACATACATTTGGTAGACTGCCATAGATTCTGTTAATTACCAAAATTATTGAAGATTCCGGTGGCATAGGCCTCAGTGAATGTCCAGCCTCTCTTTTTATCAGAAAACTAACAGAAACCCTGCTCTCCTAATCTTCGTCCATTAAGGACCACCTGTCTAGCATAACTTGCAACTCACCCAGGATGAAAAACAATCTAAAAATGCAAGCAATGATCAACTTTTAGGGATGTAGAGACTCCATCGATTGGGATGTTTCATTTCCTTTTTTTAGTACAACTCACCCTTCTCATTTGCAAAGTTCCACAATGTCTCTCTTTTCTCTCCAATCCTCCTATATTCTCCAGGGAGACACATTGGCTCTGTGAAATGAACAGTTTATGGCCCATCCCCTGCTGTCCCAGGATGCTTTGAGGAGGTGTGTGTGGAGACGCTAAGCACCTCTCCTGTTCCTCCATCGATCAGAACAAACTAACACACACCCATGCGCACACACAAACTATTGATCAGTGGGCCTACCATCTTCCAAACCAACACCTCTCTCTGATCAGGGAAGAGTTATTTCAAAGGGGCTCAGGGAGGATGATGAGAAACCATTAACCAAATCAATGTGTGTGTGTGGTGTATTATGTGAGAGATGTGCAAGGGGGACAATGGCACCTCTTGGTAGGATATAAATTGATTCAATTAAAGAGAATCTCATAATACATCATTAGCACACAAACAGGCAAACCATGACCAAGTTCATAAAGAGGCTTCAATTGTGCGATTAGAGCCAAATGACAAGTATGGTCATGACCTTGTCTATGTATAACTAACACTGGGGAGAGGGGGCTAGGGAGAGAGGCTCCTCACTAACACTGAGGAGAGGGGACTAGGGAGAGAGGCTCCTCACTAACACTGGGGAGAGGGGACTAGGGAGAGAGGCTCCTCACTAACGCTGGGGAGAGGGGGCTAGGGAGAGAGGCTCCTCACTAACACTGGGGAGAGGGGACTAGGGAGAGAGGCTCCTCACTAACACTGAGGAGAGGGGACTAGGGAGAGAGGCTCCTCACTAACACTGAGGAGAGGGGACTAGAGAGAGAGGCTCCTCACTAACACTGAGGAGAGGGGACTAGGGAGAGAGGCTCCTCACTAACACCGAGGAGAGGGGACTAGAGAGAGTGGCTCATCACTAACACCGAGGAGAGGGGACTAGGGAGAGAGGCTCCTCACTAACACTGAGGAGAGGGGACTAGGGAGAGAGGCTCCTCACTAACACTGAGGAGAGGGGGCTAGGGAGAGTGGCTCCTCACTAACACTGAGGAGAGGGGACAAGGGAGATAGGCTCCTCACTAACACTGAAGAGAGGGGACTAGGGAGAGTGGCTCCTCACTAACACTGGGGAGAGGGGACTAGGGAGAGAGGCTCCTCACTAACACTGGGGAGAGGGGACTAGGGAGAGAGGCTCCTCACTAACGCTGGGGAGAGGGGACTAGGGAGAGAAGCTCATCACTAACACTGGGGAGAGGGGGCTAGGGAGAGAGGCTCCTCACTAACACTGGGGAGAGGGGACTAGGGAGAGAGGCTCCTCACTAACGCTGGGGAGAGGGGACTAGGGAGAGAAGCTCATCACTAACACTGGGGAGAGGGGACTAGGGAGAGAGGCTCCTCACTAACACTGAGGAGAGGGGACTAGGGAGAGAGGCTCCTCACTAACACTGAGGAGAGGGGACTAGAGAGAGAGGCTCCTCACTAACACTGAGGAGAGGGGACTAGAGAGAGTGGCTCATCACTAACACCGAGGAGAGGGGACTAGGGAGAGAGGCTCCTCACTAACACTGAGGAGAGGGGACTAGGGAGAGAGGCTCCTCACTAACACTGAGGAGAGGGGGCTAGGGAGAGTGGCTCCTCACTAACACTGAGGAGAGGGGACAAGGGAGATAGGCTCATCACTAACACTGGGGAGAGGGGACTAGGGAGAGAGTCTCATCACTAACACCTCACTAACACAGGGGAGAGGAAGCTAGGGAGAGAAGAGTAGTCGTGGCCAAAGGTTTTGAGAATTTTCACAAAAAGTCTGCTGCCTCAGTGTCTAGATATTTTTGTCAGATGTTACTATGGAACAATGAAGTATAATCACAAGCATTTCATAAGTGTCGAATGCTTTTACTGACAATTACATGAAGTTGATGCAAAGAGTGAATATTTGCAGTGTTGACCCTTCTTTTTCAAGTCCTCTGAAATCCGCCCTGGCATGCTGTCAATTAACTTCTGGGCCACATCCTGACAGATGGCAGCCCATTCTTGCATAATCAATGCTTGGAGTTTGTCAGAATGGGGGGTGTTTGTTTGTCCATCCGCCTCTTGAGGATTGACCACAAGTTCTCAATGGGAATAAGGTCTGGGGAGTTTCCTGGTCATGCACCCAAAATATCGATGTTTGGTTCCCATAGCCACTTCGTTATCACTTTTGCTTTATGGCAAGGTGCTCCATCATGCTGGAAAAGGCATTGTTTGTCACCAAACTGTTCTGGATGGTTGGGAGAAGTCGCTCTCTGAGGATGTGTTGGTACCATTCTTTATTCATGGCTGTGTTCTTAGGCAAAATTGTGAGGGAGCCCACTCCCTTGGCTGAGAAGCAACCCCACACATGAATGGTCTCGGGATGCTTTACTGTTGGCATGACACAGGACTGATGGCAGCACTCACCTTGTCTTCTCTGGACAAGCTTTTTCCGGATGCCCCAAAACAATCGGAAAGGGGAATCATCAGAGAAAATGACTTTACCCCAGTCCTCAGCAGTCCAATCCCTGTACCTTTTGCAGAATATCAGTCTGTCCCTGATGTTTTTTCTGGAGAGAAGGGGCTTCTTTGCTGCACTTCTTGACACCAGGCCATCCTCCAAAAGTCTTCACCTCACAGTGCATGCAGATGCACTCACACCTGCCTGCTGCCATTCCTGAGCAAGCTCTGTACTGGTGGTGCCCCAATCCCGCAGCTGAATCAACTTTAGGAGACGGTCTGTTGGACTTTCTTGGGCGCCCTGAAGCCTTCTTCACAACAATTGTAAGCTTGTAAGCTATAACCCTACAGAAATAAAAAAGACATGTATTCCCCCACTTTCCCAGTCACTTTCCTCCCTCTCTCCTTCCTTTAGTTCCCGTTCTTCTTGCATTAGGACTTCATTATGTTTTATACGTGTTGGTATCTGATGCCTTCATCCAGGCAGGGAGCTGGGCTAAATTCTGCATCCACAGCATTTTATGAAGATGGAAAAGAGTAGTGTATGTGCATACATGTATGAGTGTGTGCATACATTTGTGTACACTATCGTTCAAAGTATTAGAACACCTACTCAATCAAGGGGTTTTCTTTATTTGTACTATTTTCTACATTGTAGCATAATAGTGAAGACATCAAAACCTCGAAATAGCACATATGGAATCATGTAGTAACCAAAAAAAAGTGTTAATCAAATCCAAATATATTTTATATTTGAGGTTCTTCAAATAGCCACCCTTTGCATTGATGACAGCTTTGCACTCGCTTGGCATTCACTCAACCAGCTTCCCCTGGAATGCTTTTCCAATAGTCTTGAAGGAGTTCCCACATATGCTGAGCACTTGTTGGATGCTTTCCTTCACTCTGCGGTCAGACTCATCCCAAACTATCTACATTTAGTTGAGATCGGGGGATTGTGGAGGCCAGGTCATCTGATGCAGCACTCCATCACTCTCATTCTTGGTAAATAGCCCTTACACATCCTGGAGGTGTGTCGTGCCATTGTCCTGTAGAAAAACAGTCTCACTAAGTGCAAACCAGATGGGATGGCGTATCACTGCAGAATCCTGTGGTTTAACACTTTTTTGGTTACTACATGATTCCATATGTCATTCCATAATTTTGATATCTTCACTATTCTTCTACAATGTAGAAAATAGTAAAAAAACAAAAACAACAACCTGTGAATGAGTAGGTGTTCTAAAACCTTTGACTGGTAGAGAGTGTGTGCGTGTGTGTGTGTTATCTAGATATCTATCTATCTATCTATCTATCTATCTATCTATCTATCTATCTATCTATCTATCTATCTATCTATCTATCTATCTATCTATCTATGTGGGTTAACCTTGACCAAGGGCATTGTAGAAGCGTTATCCAACCGTGGGGTCCCAATTCTCAGCCATCTGGTCTGGATAGAGAGTAGTGGATTGTGCTTGGGTCTCAGCATTACCATTGGCAGGCCCATCAGGTACAGCCCCTGAGCTGGCAGTTAAACTGGGCCTCTCCATGGCTGGGTCAGGGCCATTAAAAACAAAACACTAGAATCTGCAAATATTGTACATTTCTCCAAAACAAATACTCCAACTCCTCCATGTGCTTGCTCCATATTCTGCAGGTGTGTGAGAAAACAAGGCAATGCTGATTGATGTGTTTATTCAGTTTCCCTGCCGTAGCTGCTATTTGGTTATTTGTGTTATCACTTATCTGTTCTGAAAATCCAACAACATTCCAAAGATAAAACACAGAGCTGTCTGTCTTTCTCTAAAGCTTTTAGTTCAAAGCTTGTTGATGGTGTCTGTCTTAAAAGACACCGTCTTCTTTAACCTTTATTCAACCACAAAGTCCCTTTCAGATAAAGCATTTATTTCCCACCGGATATACTGAGGCTGACATTTCAGAAAGGCAGACAGAGGCACTGCCTGTGTCTCAGACCTTTACTGAGCGAGCGAGTGAGTGTGTGCGTGTGCATGTGTGTGTATGTGTGAGAGAGAGGTGGGGAGGCAGCCTGACATCAAGGCCGGGAGAGACACACACACCAAAGGGACACAGCAGGGGATGATGGGAAGGCAGCTGCTCCGAGCGAGCAGCTCCTCTGAGATCCATGTCAGTGTCAGGGAATCAATATGTGTGTGACTGGGTAAAGGCTATCTGTTACACCTACACCTTTACAAGAGAGAGACAGGTGGACAGATGGACGACAGGATGAACAGACAGACTTACAGATAGTAGGCAGGCAGACAGACAGACAAACAAGACACACACACCCCCTACACGACTACCTACCAGACCAGCTTACTACAACACAGACCGTGCCGCCGAAGCACGGTCGATCCACCTGAAGGCTTGAGTTGACCCCAATAATCAGACTACAGCTTGACCACACACTAGTGGACAGTGTGTCTCTCCAGCATCCAGCCCGGCCCAGTGTCCAATGAAGCGGACAGGGGCAGGTCATTCTGTGTTGCCGTGTGATTAAAGAGGGTAAGTCGTCACCTTTTCAAGCATTTAATTCCAGCGGGGACAGAGATTAGAGGAGCTAATTGCCTGGCTGGGCCACGGACGTGACACACATACAGGGGAGGAGGAGAAAAGGAGGGGGGACACTGAGCAAGAGCTGGAGAGAGAGAAGTGTGTGTGTGTGTGTGTTTTCTTTTACTATCCTTGTGGGGACCAGAAGTCCTCACAACGATTGTAAAACAAGGAAAGTGGGGACATTTTGGCTATTGCCTTATTCCTTGTGGGGACCGGCGAAATGTCCTCACTTTCTTTGTTTTATCATCCTTGTGAGGAATTCTGGTCCTCACAAAGACAGTAAAAGCAACGTCTGTTAGGTTTAGGTTTGCAATTTGGGTTAGTATTAGGAGTTAAGGTTAGGGAAAATAGGAATTTTGAATGGGAATCAATTGTTTGGTCCCCACAAGGATAGTAAAACAAATGTGTGTGTGTGTGTGTGTGTGTGTGTGTGTGTGTGTGTGTGTGTGTGTGTGTGTGTGTGTGTGTGTGTGTGTGTGTGTGTGTGTGTGTGTGTGTGTGTGTGTGTGTGTGTGTGTGTGTGTGAGGAGTGCATGTGTGAGTTTACTATACGTGTGAGTGTGAGCATGGATGTGTGTCGCATACTGATCCCCTCTCCCTGTAAGCCCACTGTAAAACCACCTGAGTGTGGGGATTTAAAAGGGTATTTTTCTCCCAGTTCTGCCAGATGCTATAAAAGAGGGTGTTATGAATCAGTCTTACCTTGGTCTGGCCTCAATGTCGCGCTGCTGAAAAAGACAAGAGAAACAGCAGTTTAAATACAGGAGACTATAACACAGCACTGTGGTTGATATTGACACAATCAAACATCTACACAGATGGCAAGACATCACACAGCTGACATCACATATCAAAAGCTATTCTCAAAGATATCGGTGTGGTACATGAGAGTAGAGTAAATGAGCCCAGTGGTGGATCAGTTCTCTGACAGTAGACACTGTTCACACTTTAATTAGCAGCCACAAGCAGCCACCTCAGTCACCATGCAGCCGCCAGCTATAGGGAGAACCGCAGAGACTAACAAGACAGTACGATACTGTAGCTTCCCCTGGAGGGCCCTGCTAACTCCATCTCTCGGCTCCTTTTCATTAAAACAAATTCAATCAAATGTTGTTATTTGTCACATGCGCCGAATAAAACAGGTGTAGACCTTACAGTGAAATACTTACTTACAAGACCGATAATGTTTTAAGAAAATACCTAAAAAAAGAAATAAAAGTAAAAAATAATTAAAGAGCAGCAGTAAAATAACAACAGAGAGGATATATACAGGGGGTACTGGTAGAGTCAATGTGCGGGGGCACCGGTTAGTCGGGGTAACTGAGGTAATATGTAATGTAGGTAGAGTGACTATGCATAGATAATAACAGAGTGTAGCAGCAGTGTAGAAGAGGGAGGGGCAATGCAAATAATATGAGTAGACATTTGATTAGATGTTCAAGAGTCTTATGACTTCGGGGAAGAAGCTGCTCAGAAGCCTCTTGGACCTAGATTTGGAGCTCCGGTACCGCTTGCCATGCGGTAGCAGAGAGAAAAGTCTATGTCTATGACTAGGGTGGCTGGAGTCTGACAATTTTTAGGGCCTTTCTCTGACACCGCCTGATAAAGAGGTCCTGGATGGCAGGAAGCTTGGCCCCAGTGATGTACTGGGCCGTACGCACTACCCTCTGTAGTGCCTTGCGGTTGGAGGCCGAGCAGTTTCCATACCAGGCAGTGATGCAAACCGTCAGGATGCTCTTGATGATACAGCTGTCGAACCTTTTGAGGATCTGAAGACCCATGCCAAATATTTCCAGTCTCTTGAGGGGGAATAGGTTTTGTATTGCCCTCTTCACAACTGTCTTGGTGTCCTTGGACCATGTTAGTTTGTTGGTGATCTGGACGCCAAGGAACTTGAAGCTCTCAACCTGCTCCACTACAGCCCCGTCGATGAGAATAGGGGCTTGCTCGGTCCTCCTTTTCCTGTAGTCCACAATCAAGACACAATGAACAGAACTACCCTCCTTCTTCCCACTTAGTTAAAAGTGGACTATTTGATATTAAAATCTAATTTGAATAGGTGCAGAATTCAAATCAATTGTAAAAATAAGAACATATTGTGAGGCTGGGTGGGCCAGATGGGTGAGGTCTAGTTTACTATCGTAACCCAGGTCTGATTGAGACTGGGGAAATGTCAAATGAGTGATATCTACAGTGATGGCATTCATTTGATTGATTGATAACCAAGATGGCATAGCAGTTCAGACGTCTTTTGTCCTCGTTGTTGTCCTGTATATATATATATATTTACAACTATTTTCACATACATTTTATTTTTAATCAACTCATCTTCAAAACACTCTCCTGCAACCCGCCTCACCAATTTATATTTATAAAAAAGTATTATTTACCTCAAATCTGTAATCCTACAAGCTAGCCAGAAGCTAGCCCAGACGCTAATCCAGAAGCTAATCAGAAGCTAGTTCAGAAGCTAGTTAGCTTCTTTACTGGCAAATCGTTAGTATTCAGCTAACCACGGTTTGTGGTCATCAGCTATCCTTTAGCTCGAAAATCTATCACCAGTTTTGTACGGCTCCTCCGTCACAACGTTCAATCCTGAACCATCAATCATCTGCAGTCCCCTATCCGCCTGCCCCACCGGCCTAACCGTTAGCTGTCTTATCGGCTGCTATCTGAATAGACAATCGGACAATTTATTTATTTGTATTATTATTATGTTTTCTTCTTGGGCCTCTATAACTATATCTATTGTTTTTATTTTTGTTGTTGTTGTGTGATTTGGATTAATCCCCTCTACCACACGGAACCCCACTAATCTACTGACGGAAAGCAAGAGGTGGTTAACAACAGACCTCCATCCTATGCTAGCTTGCTACCGATGGCCTGGCTAGCTGTCTAAATCACCGTGACCCCCAACCAACCTCTCCACTCACTGGACCCTTTTGATCACTCGACTAAGCATGCCTCTCCTTAATGTCAATATGCCTTGTCCATTGCTGTTCTGGTTAGTGTTTATTGGCTTATTTCACTGTAGAGCCTCTAGTCCTGCTCACTATACCTTATCCAACCTATTAGTTCCACCACCCACACATGCAATGACATCTCCTGGTTTCAATGATGTTTCTAGAGACAATATCTCTCTCTTCATCACTCAATACCTAGGTTTACCTCCACTGTATTCACATCCTACCATACCTTTGTCTGTACATTATACCTTGATGCTATTTTATCGCCCCCAGAAACCTCCTTTTACTCTCTGTTCCAGACGACCAATTCTTATTGCTTTCAGCCGCACCCTTATTCTACTCCTCCTCTGGCGATGTAGAGGTGAATCCAGGCCCTGCAGTGCGTAGCTCCACTCCTATTCCCCAGGCTCTCTCTTTTGGCGACTTCTGTAACCATAATAGCCTTGGTTTCATGCATGTTAACATTAGAAGCCTCCTCCCTAAGTTTGTTCTATTCACTGCTTTAGCACACTCTGCCAACCCGGGTGTTCTAGCTGTGTCTGAATCCTGGCTTAGGAAGACCACCAAAAATTCAGAAATTTTAATTCCAAACTACAACATTTTCAGACAAGATAGAACTGCCAAAGGGGGCGGTGTTGCAATCTACTGCACGGATAGCCTGCAGAGTTATGTGCTACTATCCAGGTCTGTACCCAAACAATTTGAACTTCTACTTTTAAAAATCCACCTCTCTAAAAACAAGTCTTTCATCGTTGCCGCCTGCTACAGACCACCCTCTGCCCCCAGCTGTGCTCTGGACACCATATGTGAACTGATTTCCCCCCATCTATCTTCAGAGCTCGTGCTGCTAAGCGACCTAAACTGGAACATGCTTAACACCCCAGCCATCCTACAATAAGAACATCTCCTCCCAGCTGCCCACTGCACTGAAGATAGGAAACACTGTCACCACTGTTAAATCCACCATAATTGAGCATTTCAATAAGCATTTTTCTACGGCTGGCCATGCTTTCCACCTGGCTACTCCTACCCCGGTCAACAGCACTGCACCCCCAACAGCAACTCGCCCAAGCCTTCCCCATTTCTCCTTCTCCCAAATCCATTCAGCTGATGTTCTGAAAGAGCTGCAAAATCTGGACCCCTACAAATCAGCCGGGCTAGACAATCTGGACCCTTTCTTTCTAAAATTATCTGCCGAAATTGTTGCTACCCCTATTACTAGCCTGTTCAACCTCTCTTTCGTGTCGTCTGAGATTCCCAAAGATTGGAAAGCAGCTGCGGTCATCCCCCTCTTCAAAAGGGGGGGACACTCTTGACCCAAACTGCTACAGACCTATATCTATCCTACCATGCCTTTCTAAGGTCTTCGAAAGCCAAGTCAACAAACAGATTACCGACCATTTCGAATCTCACTATACCTTCTCTGCTATGCAATCTGGTTTCAGAGCTGGTCATGGGTGCACCTCAGCCACGCTCAAGGTCCTAAACGATATCTTAACCGCCATCGATAAGAAACATTACTGTGCAGCGGTATTCATTGATCTGGCCAAGGCTTTCGACTCTGTCAATCACCACATCCTCATCGGCAGACTCGACAGCCTTGGTTTCTCAAATGATTGCCTCGCCTGGTTCACCAACTACTTCTCTGATAGAGTTCAGTGTGTCAAATCGGAGGGTCTGCTGTCCGGACCTCTGGCAGTCTCTATGGGGGTGCCACAGGGTTCAATTCTTGGACCGACTCTCTTCTCTGTATACATCAATGAGGTCGCTCTTGCTGCTGGTGAGTCTCTGATCCACCTCTACGCAGACGACACCATTTTGTATACTTCCGGCCCTTCTTTGGACACTGTGTTAACAACCCTCCAGGCAAGCTTCAATGCCATACAACTCTCCTTCCGTGGCCTCCAATTGCTCTTAAATACAAGTAAAACTAAATGCATGCTCTTCAACCGATCGCTACCTGCACCTACCCGCCTGTCCAACATCACTACTCTGGACGGCTCTGACTTAGAATACGTGGACAACTACAAATACTTCGGTGTCTGGTTAGACTGTAACTCTCCTTCCAGACCCATATCAAACATCTCCAATCCAAAGTTAAATCTAGAATTGGCTTCCTATTTCGCAACAAAGCATCCTTCACTCATGCTGCCAAACATACCCTTGTAAAACTGACCATCCTACCAATCCTCGACTTTGGCGATGTCATTTACAAAATAGCCTCCAATACCCTACTCAACAAATTGGATGCAGTCTATCACAGTGCAATCCGTTTTGTCACCAAAGCCCCATATAATACCCACCAATGCGACCTGTACGCTCTCGTTGGCTGGCCCTCGCTTCATACTCGTCGCCAAACCCACTGGCTCCATGTCATCTAAAAGACCCTGCTAGGTAAAGTCCCCCCTTATCTCAGCTCGCTGGTCACCATAGCATCTCCCACCTGTAGCACATGCTCCAGCAGGTATATCTCTATAGTCACCCCCAAAACCAATTCTTTCTTTGGCCGCCTCTCCTTCCAGTTCTCTGCTGCCAATGACTGGAACGAACTACAAAAATCTCTGAAACTGGAAACACTTATCTCCCTCACTAGCTTTAAGCACCAACTGTCAGAGCGGCTCACAGATTGCTGCACCTGTACATAGCCCACCTATAATTTAGCCCAATCAACTACCTCTTTCCCAACTGTATTTAATTAATTTTATTTATTTTGCTCCTTTGCACCCCATTATTTTTATTTCTACTTTGCACATTCGTCCATTGCAAAACTACCATTCCAGTGTTTTACTTGCTATATTGTATTTACTTTCCCACCATGGCCTTTTTTTCCTTTACCTCCCTTCTCACCTCATTTGCTCACTTTGTATATAGACTTGTTTATACTGTATTATTGACTGTATGTTTGTTTTACTCCATGTGTAACTCTGTGTCGTTGAATCTGTCGAACTGCTTTGCTTTATCTTGGCCAGGTCGCAATTGTAAATGAGAACTTGTTCTCAACTTGCCTACCTGGTTAAATAAAGGTGAAATAAAAAATATAAAAAATTCTCTCTCTATGGCTGCGTTTAGACTGGCAGCCAAATTCCTGTGCTTTTACATCTGCATTGCCTTGGCGTTTTAGGCTGTGTTTCTTTGTAACTTTGTGACCTCTGCTGATGTAAAAAGGGCTTTATAAATACATTTGATTGAAATCGGATTTTTTTCCACTTTTTTTCACTTTTTTTCACTTTTGACCAAACAGGTCAGCTCTGATGTGAAAAGATCTGACATGATTGGTCTGGTTTAGGAGCAGGTCAGGTTGAGGCCTGGGTCAACACGGTCAGCACACTGGGCATCTAATGACAAGCTAATGGCTGATTGGACCCTGTCCGAGGCCAGTTTGAGGCCAGGAGGCTTTACACATGATTGTACCCACTGCTTCTACTCTCTATTGTCAAACACTCACTTGCTCACACACAGGCATGCATGTACAAATGAGGAAACTACTGTAACTTGCACAAACAAACAGCCACACTCATTCTAGTATGCACACTAACACAGATTCATATGGGTGCAAACACATCTCACACAATTCAATGGAACGTGTTAGTCTGTGTATTGGTGCACTGCGGAATGTGAGAGGGTCAGTGTGCATGATTGTCTATCTATATGGGTATCATTCCAGTCTGTGCACTTTGCTGTGTGTGTTTATGCTCTGCGGTGTGTATTTGTCTGTGTCTGTATGCTTAGCTGTGTGGTGTGTGTTCTGCAGTGTGTGTTCTGCAGTGTGTGTTCTGTGTGTGTGTGTGTGTGTGTGTGTGTGTGTGTGTGTGTGTGTGTGTGTGTGTGTGTGTGTGTGTGTGTGTGTGTGTGTGTGTGTGTGTGTGTGTGTGTGTGTGTGTGTGTGTGTGTGTGTGTATTCTCTGACTATGTGTGTGGTTGTGTGCATGTGCTATGTGAGACTTTGTGTGTGTGTTCTGTCAGACAGGCTGAGGGATGATTTCCTCCGGGGTGACAGATCAGTGCTCAGTAATCATGGTGGGTGGTGTTTGGAGGGTAAACACAGCGGGCGTACGTCTGTAGAGCTACTTGCCTACCTACCTACCTACCACCCGCCAGCCCGCCCCGCTCTCTATTGATTTAATGACAGATCTGTAGATTACACTGCAAAACAGGAGCCCATTCATTCTGTAATAAATGTACACAGCAACTGCCATAACAGCTGGCCCATTCTTTATCAGCTTTAGCTCTATTTAGGCTAATTTCCTAGCGAGCATTAACACAAACACACACGCACAAGCATCATTCTCCATTTATGCACTGGACTTCTCAAACTAGTATGTATTTCATAGGATAAATTATGGGATTATGTTAATGTTTTTGCCTAAAATTGCAAAACTATCAGATAATTTGGGTAAATAACACGTCATGTATGACAATCTATGGTAACTTTGGTAATTTACACTTGAATAACTTTTCAAAAACTATTCATGTGTAGTATTCCTTTTTCTAAATGGTGTCCATATTTCCCAAGAGTTTCTGGAGGATAGACCATATGGTTCAATAGAAAATAGCCTAATTTATGAAAAAAAGCATCTAATCAACAATGGCATTATTTTCAATTCACTCTGCAACTCTTCCAACTATTGACTTTTTTCAAAACTGCCACCAGTTTGGCGACAAAACATTTTCAACAAAGACATATTGACATAGTACAATTCATGCTGAAGCCCTCATATTAAACACCAGTGGCATTCACTAAGTTGATGGTATATATTTAGGATAATGGTTTTACAGCTTTGTCATTCTATTTTTTGTTTAAAAAACATTTTATATATTTTACATGTGAAAAGGCAAAACAGAGGGCCAGAGAAAATGACAGACAATGTGATAATCCGAAGTACCCAAAAGGGAAACTAGATGTCTTAATCCTTCAAACATTTCCAGTAATATTCACCACGTTTGCCTGATCTAAAGCAAGCGGACTCATCTCAATTATGAGAAGTATGCTTTAGAGAGGGGTTTGAGGAAGGATAATGATCGGGATAATGATCCATCCTAAATTATTTCCATAGTCTTATTCTTTCAGATGTGGTTTGTGGTTGCTGGTCTGTTGGTATTCATACAGTGCGTTTCTGTTGCTTTTCTCTCTCAGATCTGCAGTTGGCATCTTTTCCATATTGTAAGTAGATAGTGGGGCCACTACATCAGAGAATACAGACGGCTAGAACTGAAACGCGCTCGAGAATGTGATTAGATTGTGTGTATAAATTGGTATTAGGGTCTTCTCTCTAACTCGTTCCCTATCTTGTATCTCTTGCACACACACAAATGTTTCTATTTGTACCTCATCATACACAAACATATATCCCTAAGGCAAAACACTGTTTCTATTTCTATTAATCTCTAAGTCACAGCAGGGCATTACTCAAAGCAGAAATGACTTACAGGAGAGAACAAACAGGGCAACCATCACCATTCAATTAGGCCCTTAATGAACTCGGACCACCACGAGCCGATCATTTCACACAGGAAAGCAATCTGCAGGCTGGCCACAGCCATTACTACATCCCTCCGTCTCTCCCTGACTGCCAGCCAGCCTGACTGGCTCATGCCTGAGAGGCTCCACCAGGGAAGACAATAGTCCAGTCTCCAACAGTTAAACTATAGCAGTTGAGTAATGGGCCAGGAGGATCTTTTAATTTACCCCTGTAGAAATAAGATCCTTCTTTTAACTAGTATGAGGGAGGAGGAGTGGGTGGGGAGGGGAATGGGGAGGGGGTGTGTGCATGTGAGTGAGTGAGAATACATATGTGTATGTGTGTGTAAATGTGTACGTATGTAAATGTCAGTGTGTCACTGTATGAGTGTGCGAATAATGGTGTGGGCGTATGAGAAAGTAACCTTGGCAGGGATTGGTATGTAGAAGAGTATTTCCAGCTGGTGTCTCTCTGTGTGTGTGTGTGTGTGTGTGTGTGTGTGTGTACCTGACAAGCAGCCAGAGGACATACATAGTTACACTTAAGCCCCCAGCTATGCAGTGCTAAACATGTTTACATCTAAGAACCCACCCTAGTTTTACACAAGCAGCTTCCCAAATAAAAAACCTGGTCTCAGGGCATTTTGTATTATTCTGTGGATAAATCCGGGACAATCCATTTAGTATCATATGTTACGTTTCATATAGTTTGTATTAATTTGTGGATAACCATCACCCATTTTATATGATATGTTATGAATTACAATTCGTATTACATGTTACGAATTTGCAAATTATATAATATGTTACGAATGTTGCAAAACGTATGATATGTTGCAAATCTAGCTAGGTGGCCAACTTTAGCTAGCTGGCTAGCGTTAGCGAGGTTAGGGTTAGCTAACATGCTAAGTAGTTGCAAAGTTGCTAAAAAGTAGTAAGTAGTTGAAAAGTTGCTAATTAGCTAAAATGCAAAAGTTATCAGTGATGAGATTTGAAATCTAAACCTTCGGGTTGCTAAACATTTGCGTTGTATGCCTGCCCATCCACCAAGAACAACCACCCTACTTCAATTTTTGCCTTAAGTAACCATCTGGTCTTATGTAACCATACCAAACATAACATATAATACTAATTTGAGTGACCCGGATTTACATTTACTGTGTTAGCCTGGTCTCATAGACTAAACATGAGTTTAAAAAGAGGTGTAAACTGATTTTATCCCTTTGTACTCAGCACCGACCTTATAACCTACCTTATAACTGACCTGTATAAATGTTTTATCCTAACCCACCATCATACTAGGATATCTGAAAAGGCACAGCATGTTGAATTACCAATCAACATGCCGTGGCTTTTCAGATATCCTAGTATGATGGTGGGTTAGGATGAAACATTTATATAGGTCAGTTATAAGGTCAGTTATAAGGTCAGTGGTGCGTTACACACCCAATGATGCACTGATCCAAGATCAGTGCCTACAGTGGTAACATCTACCCTGACAATGGTGGTGTATAAGAGAGGGGTGCCTCACCGCTGGTCTGGGGCATGGTCCTCCCTGTGCTAGGGCGGCTACTCCGGCTCCAGGCTGTGCCTCGGCCTGGTCCAGCTGGCCCAGCTGCTGCGTGATACAGGCCATCTCCTCCTGGAGCCGCTCGGTGTGGACGGTGATCTCAGCAATCTTCTCGGCGGCGGCGGCGGTCAGGAAGGCTTCCTTCAGGTCCACTAGGTGGAGGGTCCTCTTCTCCTCCAGACGAACTAGCCGGTGGAGCTCATCAAACTGACTGTTGACATACGCCTCCAACTGCTCTGTAGACATCTAGAGAGGAGAACGAGAGAGCAAGAGAGAAAGCAAGAGAGAGATGGAAGAATGTGAAAGAAGGTGAAGAGATGTGAGGAAGAATAGCAGGATGAAAAGGTGCAACAGTCGCATTGACGGTCTACAGACAGTCGGCCTGAGTCAAAGTCTCCCCTATATCAATTTCTCAAAAAAAGAACAAACACATTTTTTTTAAGTAGTTGAAAAGTTGCTAATTAGCTAAAATGCTAAAGTTATCAGTGATGAGATTTGAAATCTAAACCTTCGGGTTGCTAAACATTCGCGTTATATGCCTGCCCATCCACGAAGAACAACCACCCTACTTTCATTTTTGCCTTAAGTAACCATCTGGTCTTATGTAACCATACCAAACATAACATATAATACTAATTTGAGTGACCCGGATTTAACTTTACTGTGTTTGCCTGGTCTCAGACTAAACATGAGTTTAAAAAAGTGGTGTAAACTGATTTTATCCCTTTGTACTCAGCACCGACCTTATAACTGACCTATTTAAATGTTTTATCCTAACCCACCATCATACTAGAATATCTGAAAAGGCACAGCATGTTGAATTACCAATCAACATGCTGTGGCTTTTCAGATATCCTAGTAAATATTTATTTTTTTGTAAATCGGGATTGTAAAAAAAATCTGTGTAAACTTAAACAACTAAGATCATCTTCTGTGATGTGGTTCACAGCAGCACTAACAGGTGTGTTGACATGACATCTGCGTTGGAGTTTTGAATGACCCTTGCCCCCCTTTGTTTCATTCTGGCTGAAGACCTAACTAGCCAGTAACTAGCCAACAACAGACACAGATGAAAAGGGAAAAGACAAGTATCTTTGCCATAGATGAATATGGTAAACATTTAATTATATTTACTGACACCCTACAGTCAAATGTTCCCAACAGAAGAGTAGCTCTCTAGCTATTTAAATCACACCACTCTGCAACCACTCCTTCTTTGATGTTGGTGACGGTACTTATTTAAATTAGGGAAGAAAATATCATGTTACCGTTGGTGTATTAAAATTATGATGTCACCCTAAACCATTAATAATCCTGCCTCCTGAATCCAGGTGTTTGATACGGGGGAGACGAGTAACTTTATGATCAAACTTTATCAATGTAAAAACAACATTCATTTTTCATAGGAAATTATCTTTAGGAATAGTCAAATGTCTCTGCGGCCAAGGAGAGCCACTACAATTTTAGGTCGGAGACTGCATCATTGACTAAGCCCACCACCACACCCACCACCTAAGCCCCATTTTGATCCAGAAAAACACCTGAAGTGGCAAGTTTAAACGTGTATTTGTAGAATATTTTGGGGGTTTCAATTAGGTAAATGCAGATGGGCAGCCTATTTATTGAATGACGAAATGTTGCATTACTTGAGATACAGGTTATAATGCTTTTAAAGGGAAAATTATATTTTGGATGGTGTCACCATCATTTAATTTAACATTGTAGAATGTCCTTTTAAAAAGTCACCAGAAGTGACCTCAGTTGTTTTACAACTTGATTGGTGTTCACCTGTTGTAAATTAAATTGATTGGACATGATTTGGAAAAGCACACACCTGCCTATATACATGTCCCACAGTTGACAGTGAATGTCAGATCAAAAACCAAGCCATGAGATCGAAGGAAGGCACAGATCTGGGGATGGGTACCAAAAAATGTCTGCAGCATTGAAAGTCCCAAAGAACACAGTGGCCTCCATCATTCCTAAATGGAATAAGTTTGGAACCACCAAGACTCTTCCTAGAGCTAGCCGCCAGCCAAACTGCACAATCGGGGGAGAAAGGCCTTGGTTAAGGAATGGACAGATAACCCGATGGTCACAATGACAGAGCTCCAGAGTTCCTCTGTGGAGATGGGAGAACCTTCCAGAAGGACAAACATCTCTGCAGTACTCCACCAATCAGGCCTTTATGGTAGAGTGGCAAGACGAAATCCACTCCTCAGTAGAAGGCACATCACATCCATTTACATTACATTTACATTTAAGTCATTTAGCAGACGCTCTTATCCAGAGCGACTTACAAATTGGTGCATTCACCTTATGACATCCAGTGGAACAACCACTTTACAATAGTGCATCTAAATATTTTAAGGGGGGAGGGGGTGAGAAGGATTACTTTAATCCTAGGTATTCCTTAAAGAGGTGGGGTTTCAGGTGTCTCCGGAAGGTGGTGATTGACTCCGCTGTCCTGGCGTCGTGAGGGAGTTTGTTCCACCATTGGGGAGCCAGAGCAGCGAACAGTTTTGACTGAGCTGAGCGGGAACTGTACTTCCTCAGTGGTAGGGAGGCGAGCAGGCCAGAGGTGGATGAACGCAGTGCCCTTATTTGGGTGTAGGGCCTGATCAGAGCCTGGAGGTACTGAAGCTCCGTAGGCAAAGCACCATGGTCTTGTAGCCGATGAACTGGAAGCCAGTGGAGAGAGCGGAGGAGCGGGGACAGAGAACTTGGGAAGGTTGAACACTAAACGGGCTGCGGCGTTCTGGATGAGTTGTAGGGGTTTAATGGCACAGGCAGGGAGCCCAGCCAACAGCGAGTTGCAGTAATCCAGACGGGAGATGACAAGTGCCTGGATTAGGACCTGCGCCGCTTCCTGTGTGAGGCAGGGTCGTACTCTGGGATGTTGTAGAGCATGAACCTACAGGAACGGGCCACCGCCTTGATGTTAGTTGAGAACGACAGTTTGTTGTCCAGGATCACGCCAAGGTTCTTAGCGCTCTGGGAGGAGGACACAATGGAGTTGTCAACCGTGATGGCGAGATCATGGAACGGGCAGTCCTTCCCCGGGAGGAAGAGCAGCTCCGTCTTGCCGAAGTTCAGCTTGAGGTGGTGATCCGTCATCCACACTGATATGTCTGCCAGACATGCAGAGATGCGATTCGCCACCTGGTCATCAGAAGGGGGAAAGGAGAAGATGAATTGTGTGTCGTCTGCATAGCAATGATAGGAGAGACCATGTGAGGTTATGACAGAGCCAAGTGACTTGGTGTATAGTGAGAATAGGAGAGGGCCTAGAACAGAGCCCTGGGGACACCAGTGGTGAGAGCGCGTGGTGAGGAGACAGATTCTCGCCACGCCACCTGGTAGGAGCGACCTGTCAGGTAGGACGCAATCCAAGCGTGGGCCGCGCCGGAGATGCCCAACTCGGAGAGGGTGGAGAGGAGAATCTGATGGTTCACAGTATCGAAGGCAGCCGATAGGTCTAGAAGGATGAGAGCAGAGGAGAGGGAGTTAGCTTTAGCGGTGCGGAGCGCCTCCGTGATACAGAGAAGAGCAGTCTCAGTTGAATGACTAGTCTTGAAACCTGACTGATTTGGATCAAGAAGGTCATTCTGAGAGAGATAGCGGGAGAGCTGACAAGGACGGCACGTTCAAGAGTTTTGGAGAGAAAAGAAAGAAGGGATACTGGTCTGTAGTTGTTGACATCGGAGGGATCGAGTGTAGGTTTTTTCAGAAGGGGTGCAACTCTCGCTCTCTTGAAGACGGAAGGGACGTAGCCAGCCAGGGATAAGTTGATGAGCGAGGTGAGGTAAGGGAGAAGGTCTCCGGAAATGGTCTGGAGAAGAGAGGAGGGGATAGGGTCGATTGTTGGGCGGCCGGCCGTCACAAGACGCAGATTTCATCTGGAGAGAGAGGGAGAAAGAGGTCAGAGCACAGGGTAAGTGTGAGCAGAACCAGCGGTGTTGTTTGACTTAGCAAACGAGGATCGGATGTCGTCGATCTTCTTTTCAAAATGGTTGACGAAGTCATCTGCAGAGAGGGAGGAGGGGGGGGGGGAGGAGGATTCAGGAGGGAGGAGAATGTGGCAAAGAGCTTCCTAGGGTTAGAGGCAGATGCTTGGAATTTAGAGTGGTAGAAAGTGGCTTTAGCAGCAGAGACAGAGGAGGAAAATGTAGAGAGGAGGGAGTGAAAGGATGCCAGGTCCGCAGGGAGGCATTTCCGCTCGGCCTTCCGGAGCCCTGTTCTGTGAGCTCGCATTGAGTCGTCAAGCCACGGAGCGGGAGGGAGGACCGAGCCGGCCTGGAAGATAGGGGACATAGAGAGTCAAAGGATGCAGAAAGGGAGGAGAGGAGGGTTGAGGAGGCAGAATCAGGAGATAGGTTGGAGAAGGTTTGAGCAGAGGGAAGAGATGATAGGATGGAAGAGGAGAGAGTAGCGGGGGAGAGAGAGCGAAGGTTGGGACGGCGCGATACCATCCGAGTAGGGGCAGTGTGGGAAGTGTTGGATGAGAGCGAGAGGGAAAAGGATACAAGGTAGTGGTCGGAGACTTGGAGGGGAGTTGCAATGAGGTTAGTGGAAGAACAGCATCTAGTAAAGATGAGGTCGAGCGTATTGCCTGCCTTGTGAGTAGGGGGGGAAGGTGAGAGGGTGAGGTCAAAAGAGGAGAGGAGTGGAAAGAAGGAGGCAGAGAGGAATGAGTCAAAGGTAGACGTGGGGAGGTTAAAGTCGCCCAGAACTGTGAGAGGTGAGCCGTCCTCAGGAAAGGAGCTTATCAAGGCATCAAGCTCATTGATGAACTCTCCGAGGGGACCTGGAGAGTTCCCACTTGGAGTTTCCCAAAAGGCGCCTAAAGGACTCTCCGACCATGAGAAACAAGATTCTCTGGTCTGATGAAACCAAGATTGAAATATTTGGCCTGAATGCCAAGCGGCACGTCTGGGGAAGCCTGGCGCTATCCCTACAGTGAAGCACGATGGTGGGAGCAGCATAATGCTGCGGGGCAGGGACTGGGAGACGAGTCAGGATCGAGGGAAAGATGAACAGAGCTAAGTAGAGAGAGATCCTTGATGAAAATCTGCTCCAGATCACTCAGGACCTTAAGCACACAGCCAAGATAACGCAGGAGTGGCTTCGGGACAAGTCTCAATGTACTTGATTGGCCCAGCCAGAGCCCAGAATTGAACCAGATCGGACATCTCTGGAGAGAACTGAAAATAGCTGTGCAGCGACACTCCCCATCCAACCTGAAAGTATCTGCAGATAAGAAAGGGGGAAATTCCCCAAATACAGGAGTGCCAAGCTTGTAGCGTCATACTCAATAAGAATGAGATACAATAGCCGGACCCCTTCTACTGCCGGTACGAGGCACCGATCCCCGCCGGTCCTTCACGACCGGACTACGAAGTGATCTGCTCGAGGGGGTACTCAACTGGCCCCTACATCATGACGTCCCCTGAATGCCCATCTGCTAGCCGCAGCCCGCTAGCTGTCTAGAGAATATTGGACTGTACGCTGTATACACCCATCGGACAATTTCTTGGTCCTCTATACCTATTTTACCAATAGGACTTGGACCCCTCTGCTACTCGGAACCATACTAACCCATCACGACTGGTTCTATCGACATCACCGCACACGGAGGCTAAAACAGACTTTTCCTCCATCGAGACGTCCCTATAAGGCTGTCTGAATCGTCGTGTCTCCAGCCAGCCCAACCACTCACTGGACCCTTATGATCACCAGGCTACGCATGCCTCTCCCGAATATCAATATGCCTTGTCCATTACAGTCCTGGTTAGTGATTGTCTTATTTCACTGTAGAGCCTCTATCCCTGCTCAATATGCCTTAACCAACTAGTTTCACTTACCACATATGCGGTGACATCACCTGGTTTAAACATCTCTAGAGACAATATCTCTCTCATCATTACTCAATGCCTCGGTTTACCTTCAATGTACGCACATCCTACCATACCTCTGTCTGTACATTATGCCTTGAATCTATTCTATCGCGCCCAGAAACCTGCTGCTTTTACTCTCTGTACCGAACGCACTAGGTGACCAGTTCTGATAGCTTTTAGCTGTCCGCTTATCCCACTCCTCCTCTGTTCCTCTGGTGATGTAGAGCTTAATCCAGGCCCTGCAGTGCCTAGCTCCACTCCTACTCCCCAGGTGCTCTCATTTGTTGACTTCTGTAAGTGTAAAAGTCTTGGTTTCATGCATGTTAACATTAGAAGCCTCCTCCCTGAGTTTGTTTTATTCACTGCTTTAGCACACTCTGCCAACCTGGATGTCCTAGCCATGTCTGAATCCTGGCTTAGGAAGACCACCAAAACCCCTGAAAATGCCATACCTAACTATAACATGTTTTGACAAGATAGAACTGCCAAAGGGGGCAGTGTTGCAATCTACTGCAGAGATAGTCTGAAGAGTTCCGTCTTACTATCCAGGTCTGTGCCCAAACAATTCGAGCTTCTACTTTAAAAAATGTACCTTTCCAGAAACAAGTCTCTCACCATTGCCACTTGCTATAGACCACCCTCTGCCCCCAGTTGTGCCCTGGACACCATATGTCAATTGATTGCCCCCCATCTATCTTCAGAGCTTGTGATGCTAGGTGACCTAAACTGGGACATGCTGAACACCCCGGCCATTCAATAATCTAAGCTTGATGCCCTCAATCTCACACAAATTATCAATGAACCCACCAGGTACAACCCCAAATCCGTAAACACGGGCACCCTCATTGATATCATCCTAACCAACTTGCCCTCCAAATACACTTCTGCTGTTTTCAACCAAGATATCAGCAATCACTGCCTCATTGCCTGCATCCGTAATGGGTCTGCGGTCAAATGACCAACCCTCATCACTGTCAAACGCTCCCTAAAACACTTCAGCGAGCATGCCTTTCTAAATCGACCTGGCCCGGGTATCCTGGAAGGATATTGACCTCATTCCGACAGTAGAGGATGCCTGGTTATTCTTTAAAAGTGCCTTCCTCTCCATCTTAAATAAGTATGCCCCATTATTATTTTTTTAACCATGAACCAATATAACCCTTGGTTCTCTCCCAACCTGACTGCCCTTGACCAGTACAAAAACATCCTGTGGCATTCTGCATTAGCATCGAATAGCCCCCTTGATATGCAACTTTTCAGGGAAGATAGGAACAAATATACACAGGCAGTTAGGAGGCTATATTCTTCAAGCAGAAATTTGCATCCTGTAGCACAAACTCAATAAAGTTCTGGGACACTGTAAAGTCCATAGAGAATAAGAGCACCTCCCCCCAGCTGCCCAATGCACTGAGGCTAGGAAACACTGTCACCCCGATCAACAGCCCTCCACAGCAACTTGCCCAAGCCTTCCCCATTTCTCCTTCACCCAAATCCAGATAGCTGATGTTCTGAAAGAGCTGAAAAATCTGGAACCCTACAAACAGACGGGCAAGACAATCTGAACCATCTCTTTCTAAAATTATCTGCCAGAATTGTTGCAACCCCTATTACTAGCCTGTTCAAACTCTCTTTAGTATCGTCTGAGAAACCCATAGATAGGAAAGCTGCCACGGTCATCCCCCTCTTCGAAGGGGGAGACACTCTAGACCCAAACTGTTGTAGACCTATATCTATCCTGCCCTGCCTTTTTAAGGTCTTCGAAAGCCAAGTTAACAAACAGATCACTGACCATTTCGAATAGTTATCATCATTAGTCATTTAGGTCAACATTGGATCATTCAGAGATCCTCACTGAACTTCTGGAGAGAGTTTGCTGCACTGAAAGTAAAGGGGCTGAATAATTTTGCACGCCCAATTTTTTAGTTTTTGATTTGTTAAAAAAGTTTGAAATATCCAATAAATGTCGTTCCACTTCATGATTGTGTCCCACTTGTTGTTGATTCTTCACAAAAAAATACAGTTTTACATCTTTATGTTTGAAGCCTGAAATGTGGCAAAAGGTCGCAAAGTTCAAGGTGGCCGAATACTTTCGCAAGGCACTGTATATCCACAGTAAAATGAGTACTCTATGGATATAACCTGAAAGGCCGCTCAGCAAGGAAGAAGCCACTGCTCCAAAACCGCCATAAAAAAGCAAGACTACGGTTTGCAACTGCACATGGGGACAAAGATCATACTTTTTGGAGGAGTGTCCTCTGGTCGAATGAAACAAAAATAGAACTGTTTGGCCATGATGGCCATTTTTATGTTTGGAGGAAAAAGGGGGAGGCTTGAAAGCCGGAGTACATCATCCCAACTGTGAAGCTCGGGATGGCAGCATCATGTTGTGGGGGTGCTTTGCTGCAGGAGTGACTGGGGTACTTCACAAAATAGATGGTATTATGAGGAAGGGAAATTATGTGGAAATATTGAAGCAACATCTCAAGACATCAGTCAGGAAGTTAAAGCCTGGTCGCAAATGGGTCTTCCAAATGGACAATGACCCCAAGCATACTTCCAAAGTTGTGGCAAAATGGCTTAAAGGCAATAAAGTCAAGGTATTGGAGTGGCCATCACAAATCCCTGACCTCAATCCCATAGAAAATGTGTAGGCAGATCTGAAAAACATGTGCGAGCAAGAAGGCCTACAAACCTGACACAGTTACACCAGCTCTGCCAGGAGGAATGGGCCAAAATTCACCCAACTTACTGTGGGAAGCTTGTGGAAGGCTACCCGAAACATTTGACCCAAGTTAAACCATTTAAAGGCAATGCTAACAAATACTAATTGAGTGCATGTAAATTTATGACCCACCGGGAATGTGATGAAATAAATAAAAGCTGAAATAAACCATTCTCTCTAGTATTATACTGACATTTCACATTCTTAAAATAAAGTGATGATCCTAACTGACCTATGACAGGGAATTTTTACAAGGATTAAATGTCAGGAATTGTGAAAAGGTTTAAATGTATTTGGCTAAGGTGTATGTAAACTTCCGACTAACAGATTAGATAGACATTTTCTGTCGTTTAAAACAACATGAAATTTAACATAAATACAGTGTGGACATAGTTAATGTTGTAAATGACTAGTGTAGCTGGAAACAACTTATTTTTAATGGAATATCTACGTAGGCGTACAGAGGCCCATTATCAAGAATCATCACTCCAGTCTTCCAATGGCACAATGTGTTAGCTAATCCAAGTTATCATTTTAAAAGGCTAATTGATCATTAGAAAACCCTTTCGCAATTATTTTAGCACAGCTGAAAACTGTTGATCTGATTAAAGAAGAAAAAAAACTGGCCTTTACTCTTGTTGAGTATCTGGAGCATCAGCATTTGTGGGTTTGATTACGGGCTCAAAATGGCCAGAAACAAATAACTTTTTTCTGAAACCCGTCAGTCTATTCTTGTTCTGAGAAATTAAGGCTATTTCATGCGAAAAAATTGCCAAGAAACTGAAGATCTGGTACAAAGCTGTGTACTAGTCCCTTTACAGAACAGCTCAAACTGGCTCTAACCAGAATAGAAAGAGGAGTGGGAGGCCCCGGTGCACAACTGAGCAAGAGGACAAGTGTCTAGTTTGAGAAACAGATGCTTCATAAGTCCTCAAGCTTCATTAAATAGTACCTGCAAAACACCCTTCTCAAAGTCAACAGTGAAGAGGCAGAGTTCCTCTGTCCAGTGTCTGTGTTATTTTGCCCATCTTAATCTTTTCTTTTTATTGGCCAGTCTGAGATATGTCTTTTTCTTTGCAACTCTGCATAGAAGACCAACTTCCCGGAGTCTCCTCTTCACTGTTGACGTTGAGACTGGTGTTTTGCAGGTACTATTTAACGAAGCTGTCTTTTTAGAATAAGGCTGCAATGTAACAAAATATGGAAAAAGTCATGGTGTCTGAATACTTTCCGAATGCACTGTAGACATAAAACTGTGAACAATGACCAATACGGGGAGAGCGAGTGCATAAATGTAGAAGTAAAAAAGACATGAGGAGACTATAAAAGAATAGAGGATGTTGAGGTAAAAGACTAGCACCAGACGGTAGCAGAGAGGGAGAGGTATAGCGAGAGATCGACACACAAATAGCAAAATAAATCAAGACCATGAAAGAAAGTGAAAAAAAGAAAGGGTGAAAAGGGATGGGGTGAATAACTGCCAGGCCTCAACCTCCGCTTGCTTTTTAACAGTCTCTCTATATTTCTTTCTTTCTCTCCGTCTCTCTCTGAGTGGTGCATCTCCTCCCCAGGCTCTCCTCCACGGTGCCAGTCTGTAGATAGAGACCTCAGAGCCCATCTGCACCGCCGCCATGCCATCTGTTTGGCTTTCAGGGCAATTGAACTCCAAACTGAGATTGCATTTTAATCAATTTCCCAGCTCCCCAGGCTTCTGGGCTCTCTTTAGCTACGACTCATTAGAATACGACACCTTCACTAGCAGGCCCCTTGCTGGGACGCCTCCAACGCAACACGCCAACATAGACGGTGATGCATTGAGGAGTTCCAGCCGGCCCCCTATCAAGGTCTCCTGGCACCCCCTCTGCCCCTGAATGCCCTCATGTCCCCTTACCTGCCCTCAACATCTCTCACATTGCCTCCTATCTTTACCTCCTTTCCCTCATCCCTCCCCCTAACTGCTCCAGTGGAGCAGTCTCACAGATGTTAGCATAGCTGAGGCCATTGGATGAGGCCATTGGAGACCAAAGTCTTGTCAGTAGCTGCCATTTCTGCACAAGCAATCAGATTCTCCAAATTACCCCCCAACTCAAGAGATTTAAAACATTTAATTAACTTTTTTTGTATGGGGGGATAGAAACATGCCCATCACCCATTCAGTCCAGGAAAATCGAATCACAGCAAATTAGTAGGCATGGAGTCACTGTACCGAATCTAAAAGTAGTTTTTTCAGTCCCAGCTATCCCATTAGCTTTAACACAGATCAATCTGAGAAATAAGATCATCCATTGAAGAATTAAAAGGGAAGAACATTTCAGTCAGCATAGCTTGCAGCAAGGTTCTTAGGTCATGTCCCTAATGCAAAAACATGTCATCAATCTGGCGCAGTTGACACATTCTCTCACCACCTCTCCCATCCTCAGGCCCTCGATTGAGCCCCCTGCCCTTTCCTGCTGGGTCCCCACAAACCCTGCACTAGATGGGGGACATGCTCCTAGCACTGCCCCCCTGTTTGTGGAGCATGGCCCTCTGCCCTTGGACATCTCTCCCTGGATGGAGCTAAGCATCTGCCCTGATAGTGAGAGGGGAGTCAGCCATCCATGCTAATCTTCATTTACACTGGAGCCGACCGAGGCCTTCAACTGGAGACACCAGAGAGAGCGGGTACAGGACTTGATGATGAGAAAGAGCAAGAGGAACAAAGAGAGAGAGAGAGGCAGAGAGAGAGAGGAAAGGAGAGAGAGGACACACTGGCAAGGCCATGGGCATTGGGCCACTGTGCCTCCGAGGCTACACAATGACAGAGAACGACTGCAAGGAATCAAAATGTTACAGAGGAGAGTTGTGGGTTTGACTAGATATAGTAAACTTCTTAGACATTGGCCATGAAAGAGAGAAATAGTGCTGTGCATATGACTTCAGAAGTCTAGACACAATGCAATTAACATCAGACAGTGGCTTCTTTGGGATTAAAGATTCAGAAGGTGCTACCCATTAGTACTGATAGATAAAGCTAACATTGAGCCAACACTCTTTGGACCAGCAAAACATCACATTCTCATAGCTGGCAGCTAAACCCTGTACGTGTTTACAATTGTATTTGACCATCACTTGAACTCGTAGTCATGCATACATTAGAAATCAAATCAATGTTTACGTGTCACATGTACAGAATACAACAGGTGTAGGTAAACCTTACAGTGAAATGCTTCCTTACAGGCTCCAACCAATAGTGCAAAAAAGGTATTAGGTGAACAATAGGTAGGTAAAGAAATAAAACAACAGTAAAAAGACAGGCTATATACAGTAGCAGGCTACATACAGACACTGGTTAGTCTGGCTGATTGAGGTAGTATGAACATGTAGATATGGTTAAAGTGACTATGCATATATGATGAACAGAGAGTAGCAGTAGAGTAAAAGAGGGCTTGGCGGGTGGCAGGACACAATGCAGATAGCCCGGTTAGCCAATGTGCGGGAGCACTGGTTGGTCGTCCCAATTGAGGTAGCATGTACATGAATGTATAGTTAAAGTGACTATGCATATATGATAAACAGAGAGTAGCAGCAGCGGGGTTGGGGGGCACACACAATGCAAATAGTCCAGGTAGCCATTTGATTACCTGTTCAGGAGTCTTTTTGGCTTGGGGGTAAAAACTGTTGAGAAGCCTTTTTGTCCAAGACTTGGCACTCCGGTACTGCTTGTCATGCGGTAGTAGAGAGAACAGTCTATGACTGGGGTGGCTTGGGTCTTTGACAATTTTTAGGGCCTTCCTCGGATGCCGCCTGGTGTAGAGGTCCTGGATGGCAGGCAGTTTAGCCCCAGTGATGTACTGGGCCGTATGCACTACCCTCTGTAGTGCCTTGCAGTCAGAGGCCGAGCAATTGCCGTACCAGGCAATTTAGCTTTTATAATAAACCAGTCAGGATGCTCTCGATGTTGCAGCTGTAGAACCTTTTGAGGATCTCAGGACCCATGCCAAATCTTTTTAGTTTCCTGAGGGGGAAATAGGCTTTGTTGTGCCCTCGGACCATTCTAGTTTGTTGTTGATGTAGGCACCAAGGAACTTGAAGCTCTCAACCTGCTCCACTACAGCCCCGTCGATGAGAATGGGGGCGTGCTCGGTCCTCCTTTTCCTGTAGTCCACAATCATCTCCTTAGTCTCGGTTATGTTGAAATATTTAGCATCCGCGTTTCCCCTATATTGATTCCTCCCCTGCTGCAACAAATATGTGACTCGATTCAGAAAACTAGGCATATGTCGCACATCATTACTTCACAGGAGAGCCATTTGAATGTAAACATAACAAATCTATCAAAATTAGTTTCTTGGCAGAAATGTCTTCTGGAACATGTGAACTTTCATGTGCTGTAATAATAAACTTGTATTCCATCCATAAATACAAATGAAATGGTTAAATTACGAGCCTAGTTTGTTTAACCACGGACAAAGACAGGAACCTTACCACTAGCCATGATTGGCTGAGATAATGGATGGGCTGGACATGCCGGGAGATGAGCTTGGATTGGTCTGCCATGTAGCATGCTTCTGTCTGTAAAGTGAGCTGTTGAGTATGTGCTGATAGAAAGGACTAACACGACGTTTTTGAAAAGTATATAACGTTAACCATCGAGAATTACAAAAATGTTGCTACTTTTCCTCAACAACATTGATGCCCTGAATTTAGCAGGCGCTATCGACAGATCAGTTGGAAAAAGTGATGGGCTACTTTCTGCATACGCCACGGTTAGTGGGAACTGGAGTGACTTGACAAAACAAGATTTAGCTACAAACAAAACTGAGGTTCCAGTGTGCCGTGAAGCGTTCATCCATGTATACAGGTAAGAGACTCGCCATATATTCAGATATGCTTCTAATTTTATCAGAAAGTCGTTGATCTATGAAGTAAAAGTATTTGAATCAGAAATCCATGCGCATTGCTAGTTAGTCTAATATTAGCTAGCTAACACTGAACCTAGATTGTTAGCTTTAGCATCCTGCGGATTCGTACTACAGCTATGACAATGCTTGTATTGGTAGTAATACAAGTTCGGATTATGCCGGTTCATTGTTTAGCTAGCTAGCTACATGTCTAAACAAAAAGACTCCACTTCGGACAGATTATTACATGACTCATCAAATTAGCCAGGTGTATCTGGGGGTGATTACGGCCATCTATTGTACTTCATGAACATGTGTACATGGCTAGACAATAGTGACCCATCCACTTAGCTTAACATGGCTGGGGGGTGGTTATAGAATTTCCTTCATATGGCCCATCAAATTTGTGTGTTGAGTAAGTGTCATCTAATAATTATAAAATATTTCTAAAATATTTTTATCTGGACACTGTTTTTGATATTGCTACTATGCAAGTCACCATTTCAGTGAACCATTTCTACCTTCCGTATCCTTTGCATGTGACAAATAAACATAGATTTTATTGCATATATTGTGTGTTTACCACATGGCCTCACATGTGAATCCTTAATGAGATGGGTGGGGCTAAGGCTTAAGAGGGTATGAAAGATGCTGAAAGGGTGTAGACAAAGAAGAACTCTCCAGTAGGTGTAGCAAATTATTCAAGGGACATTTTCTCAAAAGTGGGGTTACAAGTTTATCAACTTTCAAAGCAGAATTACTTCCCATTGTTCCTCAACTGCAGTGTATGATATACCATTTACTAGCTCGGAGTCATTACTTTTATCCATTGTAAAAAATACTATTTCAAATTTTGCTACATAAGACCGAATCGAGGAGGTTGGTCACATATGTATATATTTTTTAAAGGGATTGTTGTTGGCTCAATGACTGGAAGCCTATGGGAACTACTAGCATGTAATTGTGCTAACACTAGTAGCAATGCACCCAGGTGCTAACTTTAAAAGTGAAAAGCACCACATTAAAATGTAGGAGCACCAGAAAATACGATTTTCTAAATTGACCGAGAAACAGCCTATATTGGGTCAATATGATTTCTACTCACTGGGCACAGACATCAATTCAAGGTCTACTCTGCATTGGTTCAACATAATTTAATTGAAATTACATTGATTCAACCAGGGTGTGCCCAGTGGGTGGTTTATTATGAAGCACATGTTGTGCCCTATGAACTAATATGTAACACTGTAAAGACATGAGTTTATTATAAAAGCTAAATTGCTTATACAAATACCTGGAATTGAAAATACAAAGTGATTTGTGAAATATTAGGTTTCTACATGGTGTAAAACACTATTTCCCTGTTGAGATGCATTATTTTGAAAATTGTACACGTCCCCTAAATACATAGTGATGATGACATGCAAGAGATCTGTCAATCATTCATTGCCATGTCTATGATCATTGATCTCCTGAAGAAGCTATCCCTTTAACTTTCTTTCTGTGCTCCAAATGTTTGGCTATACTGGTAAATCTACCAGGTTATTAGCTAGCTAGCCAATGAGGTAACATGACTGAACAGAGTGTAAACAAATGGTTAGACCATGCGGTCCCTGAGATCCGCTATAGGTAATAATGGGTCAGATCTTTAGACCTGGTTGGGTTAAAAGCAACACTGAGCAAATCATAAATGAAACATTAAGGTCTGTACACTTTCTGTGCAGATCATCTCTCTCTATATACTGTAGGTCCGGCTGGTGCTTATCCCCAGTGCCAGGCTCTGCGTACTGTTTTTACAAGGCCTAAAAAGCACTAATGGAACATTAGGACTAAATGGCTTTGAACGGTCTATCCCTCCCTCTGGCAACAATGGCCCTGCTCTAAACACTTTTCCAGAGAGATCCAAAGCCCCATTCTTCTCTCTCTCTAACTCTCGCTCTCCGTTATCGGCATTTCTCTGCAAGCAATCACATTCTCCAAATTACCCACTAACTCAACAAAGGAGAAGTACATTTTTTTTTATGTACTTTCTCCCTTTTTTCCCTCTAAAATAATGTACAAATGGGGAAAGCAAGAGAGGGAGAGTGAGAGAGAGGGTCAGAGAGAGGGAGAGAAGGAGAGGGCCTGTGACATCGGCTGTGAAAGAACGTCAGCTACAGTGAGTGTTTAATGATACATACGGTAATTAAATTAAAATGCTGTGAAAAGAGAGAAAGAAGGATAACTGGAGGTAGAGGCAGATAGAGAGGGAAAAGAGAGAGAGAGAGAAATAGCCCATCACCATATACAGTGCCTTGCGAAAGTATGCGGCCCCCTTGAACTTTGCGACCTTTTGCCACATTTCAGGCTTCAAACATAAAGATATAAAACTGTATTTTTTGTGAAGAATCAACAACAAGTGGGACACAATCATGAAGTGGAACGACATTTATTTAAACTGAAAAATTGGGCGTGCAAAATTATTCAGCCCCTTAAGTTAATACTTTGTAGCGCCACCGTTTGCTGCGATTACAGCTGTAAGTCGCTTGGGGTATGTCTCTATCAGTTTTGCACATCGAGAGACTGAAGTTTTTTCCCATTACTCTTTGCAAAACAGCTCGAGCTCAGTGAGGTTGAATGGAGAGCATTTGTGAACAGCAGTTTTCAGTTCTTTCCACAGATTCTCGATTGGATTCAGGTCTGGACTTTGACTTGGCCATTCTAACACCTGGATATGTTTATTTTTGAACCATTCCCTTGTAGATTTTGCTTTATGTTTTGGATCATTGTCTTGTTGGAAGACAAATCTCCGTCCCAGTCTCAGGTCTTTTGCAGACTCCATCAGGTTTTCTTCCAGAATGGTCCTGTATTTGGCTCCATCCATCTTCCCATCAATTTTAACCATCTTCCCTGTCCCTGCTGAAGAAAAGCAGGTCCAAACCATGATGCTGCCACCACCATGTTTGACAGTGGAGATGGTGTGTTCAGGGTGATGAGCTGTGTTGCTTTTACGCCAAACATAACATTTTGCATTGTTGCCGTAAAGATTTGTGCAATATACGACTGATTGTTGTCCTATGGACAGAGTCTCCCACCTCAGCTGTAGATCTCTGCAGTTCATCCAGAGTGATCATGGGCCTCTTGGCTGCATCTCTGATCAGTCTTCTCCTTGTATGAGCTGAAAGTTTAGAGGGACGGCCAGGTCTTGGAAGATTTGCAGTGGTCTAATACGCCTTCCATTTCAATATTATCGCTTGCACAGTGCTCCTTGGGATGTTTAAAGCTTGGGAAATCTTTTTGTATCCAAATCCGGCTTTAAACTTCTTCACAACAGTATCTCGGACCTGCCTGGTGTGTTCCTTGTTCTTCATGATGCTCTCTGCGCTTTTAACGGACCTCTGAGACGATCACAGTGCAGGTGCATTTATACGGAGACTTGATTACACACAGGTGGATTGTATTTATCATCATTAGTCATTTAGGTCAACATTGGATCATTCAGAGATCCTCACTGAACTTCTGGAGAGAGTTTGCTGCACTGAAAGTAAAGGGGCTGAATAATTTTGCACGCCGCCCAATTTTTCAGTTTTTGATTGGTTAAAAAAGTTTGAAATATCCAATAAATGTCGTTCCACTTCATGATTGTGTCCCACTTGTTGTTGATTCTTCACAAAAAAATACAGTTTTATATCTTTATGTTTGAAGCCTGAAATGTGGCAAAAGGTCGCAAAGTTCAAGGGGGCCGAATACTTTCACAAGGCACTGTATTTTTTAATGCATTTCTGTCTGTTCCTGGCCTCCCCATGACAGCTTTAATGTGTCTACTGCTCTTGTAGATTTTCTGAAGCAGGGTAAAGAGATGGAGACAGATGGTATATATACTGTATGTATTACTAGGCGCTCCTGAAATGGAGTGATTCCTCACAAAACCCAGACAAAAAAAATGTTTTTAATGATTTGATGGTTTTCACAAAATGTAATCCATCGAATAGTCTTTTGAAGGAAAGAATGTTGACATTTTTATCTAAAAACAAAATTGAGAAATAATTGATCAAAGTTGGCGTTATATGACATTTTGGCCACACCCAGGCCTTCGAATCAAATTTTATTAGTCAGATGCGACGAATACAACAGGTGTAGGTAGACCTTAGAGTGAAATGTTTACTTACGAGCCCCTAACCGACAATGCAGTTAAAAAAATATGGATAAGAATAAGAGATAAAAGTAATAAGTAATTAAAGAGCAGCAGTAAAAAAATAACAATATATACAGGGGGGTGGCGGTACAGAGTCAATGTGCGGGGTCACCAGTTAGTTGAGGTATTATGTACATGTAGGTAGATTTAATTAAAGTGACTATGCATAGATGACAACAGAGAGTGGCAGTGGTGTGGAGAGGGGAGGCGGGGCGGGGCGGGGCAATGTGAATAGTCTGGCCATTTGAGTAGATGTTCAGGAGTCTTATGGCTTGGGAGTAGAAGCCTCTTGGACCTAGACTTGGCGCTCCGGTACCGCTTGCCATGTGGTAGCAGGGAGAACAGTTTATAACTAGGGTGGCTGGAGTCTGACAACTTTTAGGGCCTTCCTCTGACACCGCCTGGTATAGAGGTCCTGGATGGCATGATGGCCATACCCAGGCCTTCTTTAAGAGAGTCTATAATGTTTAACCTATAGATGCTACAAAGCATAAATTGGTGTCATATGAAGATTTAGCGCCTGCTATGCAATTAGTATTTTATTCAAATATAATAATTGTTCCATTAATTAATGACTATGGAAAAAATAAGCACATTTTTCAATAAATTACACTCCATGTGCAAATCAAAGTTCCAAAGTGGGATCTCAGCTAGTTTTAAAGAGCAAATTCCCCTAAAAAGCAAGTAATCCCTTTGAAAATGGCCTGTGTGGCATCGATATGGGTCAGTAACATTTATTCTCGTGTCGAAATGTAGTTTGGAACTTCCGTGCGTCACAACAAGTAAACTGAAGGTTGCGTTTGGGTGAACAATTATGACAAGAAATCATGCCCCGTTATGCCAAGCTCCATATGCAAATCACCCCTCTGCCCTTCCCTTATGATTAGGGCTCCGTTGTTTCATCTCCCCCAACACGCTCAAAGGATCACTGCCATTAGAGAATGAAAACCCCAATACGTATTGACCATGCCTCTATGGTATGCATGCTCTGCCGAAGGACCCTAAGTATGCAGAATAGGTGCTTGGAGTTCGTCGGCCCCTGTCTGCACTAGTAATGGTAGCTTGGTGTGCAACGACCCGTGGTGGTTAATTATGACCAGAGATACTAGAATATAATGCACTCTCTGGTATAATAGAGGACTACATGAAAAGGCGGGCCGAACAGGCCACCATTAACATTGACGGGCTGTAGTGGAGCGGGTCGAGAGTTTCAAGTTCCTTGGTGTCCAGATCACCAACGAACTATCAAGGTCCAAACACACCAAGACAGTCGTGAAAAGGGCACGACAAAACTCTTTCCCCTGAAAAGATTTGGCATGGGTCCCCAGATCTTCAAAAAGTTCTACAGCTGCACCATCGAGAGCATCCTGACCTGTTGCATCACCACCTGGTATGGCAACTGCTCGGCATCTGACCGTAAGAAGCTACAGACGGTAGTGCGTATGGCCCAGTACATCACTGGGCCAGGTCATAGACTGTTTTCTCTGCTACAGCACGGCAAACGGTGCCGGAGCGCCAAGTCTAGAACCAAAAGGCTCCTTAACAGCTTCTACCCCCCATTGCTGAACAATTAATCAAATGACCACCATTATTTACATTTGTGACCCGATTCAGGAAACTAGAAAAGTCATGACTTCACAGGAGAGCTGTGTGAAAGTAAAACATTTTTTTCAGCAGAAATGCCTTCTCGACCATGTGACCTTTCATGTGCATAATATCAAACTTGTATGCCATCTGTAAATATGAATAAGAGTTCAATTACAAGCATAGTTGGTTTAGCCACAGAAAAAGCAGGCAACCTTCCCAATAGCTATGATTGGCTGAGATAATGAGTGGGCTGGACATGCCGAGAGATGAGTTTGGATTGGTGTGCCATATAGCACTCGTCTGTCTATTGGAGCTGGTCAGTATGTCTAGGTAATCGTGTCAAACGCAGCTTTAAAAAAAAATTGAGCTCAGGTTCATCATGTTTCCATTGATCATCCCTGAGATGTTTCCACCTGTGGTTTGGAAAGGCACACACCTGTCTATATAAAAAGGTCTCACAGTTGACAAAGCATGTCAAAGCAAAAACCAATCTAGAAGAAAAAGAAACGCACACCTATTAAGACGAGGTGCTGGCTAGCGGAGTAGAAACTTGAAAATAAAAGAAAGCCGCACACTCTTGGAGCTCAGATGCAAAAATGTAACACCAACGTTTCGACAGCCAAGCTGTCTTCATCAGGGTATAACCCAAAGCAAAAACCAAGCCATAAGGTTGAAGGACTTGACAATAGAGCTCCGGGACAGGATTGTGTTGAGGCACAGATCTGGAAAGGGGACCAGAACATTTCTGCAGCATTGAAGGTTCACAAGAACACAGTGGTATCCATCATTCTTAAATGGAAGAAGTTTGGAACCATCAAGACTCTTACTAGTTCTGGCTGCCTGGCCAAATTGAGAAATCAGAGAGAAGGGCCTTGGTCATGGAGGTGACCAGAACCCGAAGGTCACTCTGACAGAGCTCCATAGTTCCTCTGTGGAGATAGGAGAACCTCCACCAATCAGGCCTTTATGGTAGTGTGGCCAGACGGAATCCACTCCTCAGTAAAAAGCACATGACAGCCCGCTAGGTACCTAAAGGACTCTCAGACCATGAGAAGCAAGATTCTCTGGTCTGATGAAACAAAGACTGAACTCTTTGGCTGGAATGCCAAGCATTACGTCTGGAGGTAACCTGGACACGTGTGGGGATGTTTTTCAGCGGCAGAAACAGGAAAACTAGTCAGGATTGAGGGAAAGATGAACCTGCTCCAGAGCGCTCAGGACCTCTGGGTGGGTGGGGGTGGGGGGGGGACAACAACCAAAAAGGACAACAACCCTAAGCCCACAGCCAAGAAAACACAGGAGTGGCTTCAGGACAAGTCTCTGAATATCCTTGAGTGGCCCTACTGAGTCCGTACTTTCATTACCACCAGACAAAATGCCCATAGGCACAGTGTCTGTATCAGCTGGGAACGGTGAAAGGTACACATTGTTATATAAGCAGAATACTGCTTCTATTGTATTATATAAAAGGTTGTTTGTCAAGGACACATCCAAGAAACATCCACATCAAACCACACCCCCAAACCAACTCACGCTTGGCTTCTGTCATGGCCACCAGCAATTCTTGAGGAGGAAGTTCTGCTTTAAAGTTATTGCCCATTTTATACAGAGAATTTCGCATACTAGGCAGTGTAACCAATCCCAGCCCTCTTGTTACTTGTATCATTGCACATCCAGCAAAATACCAGCAGAGAGCAAACTTTTTGAATCAATTTTCACATTCACTCTGTTGGTAATGCCTACAAATCGGATCGTAACTCTAAAAGTAGCAGAGACCTATGCTTGCTATGCCTATAAAGTATATTATGTTCAACAATATCTTGCCCAGTCAAACATGTCTATATATTTTTATTTTTTTGTAAAGTAACGTAAAAAAAAAAAGTTATTGAAATCAAAACACTACTGATATTACAGAGCAAACGATAAAGCTTCATATGACACCAATGTTTGCTTAGTAGCACCTACAGATGAAACACTATGGAGTCTTAAAGGAGGCCTGTGGAAGGCCAAATGTCACAAATATGCCAACTTTTCTCAATTATTTCTCAATTATGCTTTTAGATACAAATGTCAAATATATGTCAACAATTCTTCCTCCAAAATGGATTATGAATTACACTTTTTGAAATCCCACAAATCAATCGGTCCTGTCTGAGGTGATTGAGCCAGCAACACCACAGAAGGCAGTGCGCCACTGACAGAATTATGCAGAGGAGACAGTAAATAAAAAAAGAGACAGAGGTAAATATGCTGACTACCTGCTGCCTTGATCTAAACCTCCCCGCTTCACACAATGTTACCTGCTCTCTGAGACAGACACGTAGACACACACAGAGAGATGCCCAGACAGAGAGACATGCAGACAGGCGGTTAGATATGCAGGCAGGCACACCCCCCATGCTATCCTAATCCCCTGGTCATCCATTAATATGTATGGGCTGAGTCACAGCATTACTGTGCTTTTTGTATAATATTCCATTCTCCCTGCAGGTATAGTGTGTGTGTGTGTGTGTGTGTGTGTGTGTGTGTGTGTGTGTGTGTGTGTGTGTGTGTGTGTGTGTGTGTGTGTGTGTGTGTGTGTGTGTGTGTGTGTGTGTGTGTGTGTGTGTGTTCCATCCCCCTGCAGAGCATGGAGATATGAGTTAAGAGACGTGAAGATTAAAATCCCCATACCTGAGGCAGAGTACATAATTAAGTAGAGGGAATTTAATAAGTAAACAGCAGCTATGGGTTAAACCTTTTTATCCACTCACCTCCCTGAAAAGCACACACACGCACGCACACACACACACACACTCCCTTGGGACCATGCTAAAGTTTCATCTCTTCAAACTTCCCCTTCACACACACACCCTTCCCTCTGCCAGCATTGAACTGTAGTCTGAACTGTAGTAGTCTTGCATAATGAGAAGCTGTGGCATTTGAGAGCATAGAGAGGACACACTGACAAATCGACCTAATGGTTCCTGACGCTTCAGCCTGTGAGTGAGGAGGGAAGTGGATTCTCCTGAACAGGCCACACCTCTCTGGTGGGAAGACAGGAGACAAAAGGTCCAGGAAGGCCCAGGGGCAGCATTGGTATTCTAGTATGATAATATGCCAGGGCTGGTATTCCAGTGAGTACGATATTAAACTGATTATGACAGTAGGTAGATTATGCAATAGTCGCGGAAACACCTTCATTCTGCTTATATTAAATCGCCATGAGGTCCAAATTGAAGTATGCATATGTCGATTAAAACACCTGGATTTCTGAGCAATCTCTCAACTTATTAGGACATGTAAAGACCTCAATCGGCGTTCCAGCGGTGTATTTGATCAGCTCATGTGCTACCACCAGCCGAGAGCCTCCCTCTTTAGCACAAGTGAAGTGAGTTCGTAACAATGGAATGCATGTGTCTTAGAAGTAGTTTTCACATACAAACTTTATATATGTCTGAACTCAGAATCAAATAGGCTTCCCAAACATAACACTGTGGTAGGACTTTTATTTTGATTGGCATTGATAAGAGTGCTAGCAGGTAGCCTGATTTCAGATGTGTCCATGTAAATATAATTATTAGGGAAATCGTTCTTCTTGCAAAGCATGTCGTTGTTTTAATCCACAATAATCATAATATTGTGTACATGTAACTGTACTCAGTGACTACTTGCCAATAAGGGTATTACCTTTTCACAGGGTGTTCAAATGAACCTGTTACATTATGGTGCTTGACAGCGGGTCAGCTCTCAGAGGGGACAGCGGGTCAGCTCTCAGAGGGGACAGCGGGTCAGCTCTCAGAGGGGACAGCGGGTCAGCTCTCAGAGGGGACGGCGTCAAGCCACTCCTCTCACAGAGAGAGACATAGTTATGTAACGACACAGCAGAGTGTTAAGGGTGCAGGGTTCGCTGGAGGGCCAGGTTCAACACTGTCTATGGTAAATAAATTAGACCTGGCTGATTAGCAATGACCTCCCGCATGCGCACGCACGAACACACAGTTTTACTCCCAGTGACTGACTCCCAGTTATTTAGGCTGACATTAAAGACATTATTTCCAAGGTTGACCAGGGATAAAGAAAGTCTATTTGAGTTGCTGTGTGTTAAAATGGGCCAACCTGGCAAGAGGGAGAGCAACTTAGCTACCTGCCAATCCTATAGCCTACTGTAGGAACCAACAGCACAGAGGGAAATTATTCATATCACTCTGACCGCTGCCAAATAATCAATCCCATACACTGAACAATAAACTCCTTAGAGGAAAACCTACAGTCACTAACACAGTATAAAGGACTCTGTGCTAAAGGACTCTGTGCTATTTTCTATTTTCTTTAACTAGGCAAGTCACTTAAGAACAAATTCTTATTTACAATGACGGCCTACCCCGGCCAAACCTTGACGCCGGTCCAATTGTGCTCCGCCCGATGGGATTCTCAATCACGACCAGTTGTGATACAGCCTGGAATCGAAACAGGGTCTGTAGTTACGCCTCTAGCACTGAGATGCTGTGCCTTAAGACTGCTGTGCCACTTCTGAACCCTCTGCTATGTCTCAGAAATAAATCAGGTGGTATCCCTGTTACTCCAGTATTGCTCAACAAAGCCATAGATCTCTGTCTGAGAGTTTATGAAGACAGATTTAGGTGGTGATGTCATAAATATCTAGATTTTTAGAAAGGTATGACGCTCCAGGAAGCCAAGTGGAAGCCTTCTCAGTGAACGGAACACAGTGAGTAAATAGGAATAATTGGCTCCCATGTATACTTCCTCCGTCTCATTTAGGATGTAATCTCTGTGTATTCCATCTTTAGCTCACACTAGACTGATGTGTGTCATACTGCCACAGCTGGGTTTTGTTCTTAGAGAATTAGGAAAATAAATCAGACTTTCTCGTTCAAAGCAGTGTTCCCGAGGTAGAAACACTGTCGGCCATATTGGAATGTTAGTTGTAATAGTGTGGTTGTACTGACCTCAGGGTTGGTCCACTTGGTCTTGATATGGTCAGCCATGTTCTGTGTGCAGCCCAGCAGGTCATAACCCTCCCTGCTCTGGAGGAGAACAAAGACAACACAGAGACAGACAGTCACACAATATGAAGTTGGTTTGTTTTTGAATTTTGTAAAATTCCATCACTCCTAGGCTTAATCTATTCCTCAGAGACAAAATTATGATGATGATTACCCCACTTGGTTCATCACTAATTGGTACTATAATGATACGGAGTGTAAATGGGGCCATGATAATGTCATCTCTCTCCTCCCTGCGTAGTGATGATGATGTGTCATTCCCTCTCCTGCACATTATCCATGATATCTCCTCTGCCCACAGAGAGCAGTCAGTTAGTCAGTTAGTCACGGGATGGGACGGGTTGTAAAACGCCTGCAGTAAAAAGCCATCTGGGAAGGAATCGCTCCCTAGCCAAACAGACATTGGAATATGTTAATCATATATATTAAAAAAATGTTGTTTCCATTCAATTTATTAATAGGCCTTAATAATTGGGAGGATTTGTCATGAGGTCATTGTAGCCTTTACATGGTGGCATACTATTATTATTTTGACATGAAATCATTGTGTTAAACATATGGAGATACTCTGCTCAACTTTTATAAATCCTTAGTGTGTTGACTGGAGGTAATGTATCCGTGCATGAAAGCTATTAGTCTATTGTAATCATATAATATTACAGACACTACATAAAAAATAATGATAGTATTGTTTCTCCTATAGGGGATGTAATTTGCAGTAGAGGGCTTAGAATGAGTTACATACAGGCTGTGTCACTTCACTGTATGCCAGTGGAGGCTCCTCAGAGGAAGAAGGGGAGGACCATCCTCCTCAGTGAATTTCATGAAAATTAAAACAGTAAAACATTGAAAAAGTTATCCTTTTAAATACAACTATACTAAATATAGTCACGTCATCAAATAATTGATTAAAACACACTATTTTGCAAAGAAGGTCTACAGTAGCCTCAACAGCTATCTGTGGGGTAGCACCATGGTGTTGCCGGAAGACAGCTAGTTTCCGTCCTCCTCAGGATACATTGACTTCAATACAAAACCTAGGAGGCTCATGGTTCTCACCACCTTCCATAGACTTACACAGTAATTATGACAACTTCCAGAGGAGAGTCCTCCAACCTATCAGAGCTGTTGCAGAATGAACAGACATGTTGTCCACCCAATCAAAGGGTCAGATAATTAATCTGGTACTGAAAGCATAAGCTACAGCAGTGCATAAAATGTGGTGAGTGGTTTACTCAAAGAGAAATAACCACAGTAGTTGTAAATGTCTTCCAAAATGAAAGAGAAGCAAGAAAGAAATAGAGAGAGATTATCTTTTTTTCTCACTTTGTTTCCCTTACTTAGCTATCAAATGCAGCTAGCAGGTTTAGCCTACTCAAACATCCTGCTCAAACAGAAGGATGCTATGTTACCTAGCAGGCTATGACTATCCAACAAAACACTGGAACTCTTCCAAGTCTAGGTAAACTTTGGTTTGACTAATTTAGTGCTTACTGACTTTACACTGTAACGTTACTGCATGATTGCAGTGGGTTTACGAACGCGTTAGTTCTATTGGCTATGGAGACTATGACGTTACTTTAGCTAATATGGTGACTACGATGTAGGCTGTGTGTAGTGGTTTGGCTTGGAAAGGTTTTTTCACCTGGTCACATACAGCTGATGTGCATTGAAATCCACAAGTGAAAGGAAGAGTTGAGAGGAGGAGAGCGGGGGAGAACGCAAGAAGAAATACAACGTGGCTGATATGAAAGTGAATGTGATCAGGGGTGTATTCATTTCACCAATTCTGTTGAAAAATTATTCTCATAACAGAACCAAACGGACCAAAATGGGGATAAACATACCTGAATATCTCCAATAGAAACTCTTGTTTGCAAATGTTGGACTAATGATTACACCCTATATCAGCTAGATGCAAGCAGGAGTGTGTAAGGCTGTATGGAATTTCACTGTCTGTCCATGTGTCACTGTCTGCCACCTCAAATTTGTCTCTCGACCTGTGTGCACCTACATTGTAAACTTTCATTCATAGGCTAGGTTGTAGCAACCTCGTGATGGGTATCGGGAAACATTGAGTATCGTGTAGTAGTCTAAACGTATCGCTGATACATTGAACTGGGTGAATGGAACATGAATGACAGTCATCCAATATGCTGTAATAGAAATAAGGCCATGCTGAAGAAAAAAAACAAAATGCCTCCCTCATCTTAAATGGCAATGACTGCTACTGCTATACGATTTCTATCCATGAAGAATACCTTTGCAGGTCATTTAATCAAGGACACAGGTGGCAAGGATCTCTCTTCCCCTTTACAATGAAATGCAAGTTCAGAACTCTTGTTGGCCGTTGTTAAGGGTCTGCATGTTTGTATACACTCTATATACAAAAGTATAAAAGGACACCCCTTCAGAATAGCGGATTATCTTGTGGCTGAATGGAAGCAAGTCCCCCCACAGCAATGTTCCAACATCTAGTGGAAAGCCTTCCCAGAAGAGTGGAGGCTGTTATGGCAGCCAGGGGGGGGACCAACTCCATATTAATGCCCATGATTTCGGAATGAGATGTTCAGCAAGCAGATGTCCACAAACCTTTGGTCATGTACTGTAGTGTTTGTTAAATTGTGGGACTGTGCTTAAATCCATGTTATAAATGTGGTACTGCACTTATATCAAGTTTATTAACAGTGGTACAGTGTAATATCTATGTTATAAACATGGGTTGACAGGTAGTGATCATTCTTATGTGAAGTCATTGCGAGTCCGCCTGCAGGTATGATATTTTTAAGTGCGACTCACCTTTTGCCAGATGTAGGCCTCGCGCAAGGTGATGATCTCATGCTCGCGGTGCTCCCCCTGCACGGCACACACCACACAGATGACCTTCTCGTCAGTCTTGCAGTAAAGAGTACCCTCCTGGCCATGCTCATTACAGCGCAGCCTCTCCACTGTCACCGTCTCCCTCTTAATGCCCCCCTCTGGGGCTGCCACCGCCTCTTCATCACCATCATCTTCATCATCAACTTTCCCCTCCCCTTGGATTCTCTCTCCTCCACACGCCTCGTTCTCTTGTACCCCAGCCCCACCGCATGCCCCATTTTCCACCACCTCTTGCTCTGCCCTACTCCCAATCTCTCGAACCCTTTCCTCCCCCTCCCCTGGGTCTCTGTCCCTGGCCGGCTGTTGGGACCGGGCCTGGGGCTGCGCCACTTCCTGGTCGTAGGGCGTCAGTAGGTGTCGTGTGCTGTGGACATGTTTCTCAGCGTGGGTAGAGCAGAAGGCAAAGCTGCAGGTGTAACACACCTGGGTTGCCTGCTGGGCCTCATCAGGCTCACAAGCGTCACATGACCCGTCCATCTGTGGTAACTCCTCCTCCTCAGGTCCTCCACTTCCTCTCCAGGGTTTCCCTTGGTCTGTCATTGTGGTGGGTATGAGTAGGGTCAATAAGGGGCGATGAGCAGGACACCCTGTAGGAGAGATCAGTAGTACAGGACAGAGTAAATAAATAGTGGTGACCAGAGAACATACTCACACCAAGCTCTGCAGAAAGGTTATGTAGTCAGAATGTTACAGTCAGCTCTTCTAGACATATCACATGTGTTTGGGAGGGACAGACAATCTCTCTCTAAGAAAACAACAGTAATCTACACCTTTAACAAACACATCCTCCTACTGTACATCACCTAAGCAACAGCAACATGTTGTAGCGACTCTTGTCAAAGGGAAGACACAACCCAATTCTTCCACAGGTACTGTACTGGGTAGGTTACCTTCTAAATGTAATCCGTTACGTTACCTGTCCAAAATTGTAATCAGCAAAGTAATTTTGGGATTAACCAAACTCAGTAAAGTAATCTGATTACTTTGGGTTACTTTCCCCTGAAGAGGCAATTAGAAGAAGACAAGGATATATTGCAGGATAAACCAATGTTAGAGTTTACATAGCTGGCCATAAATCAATGTTGCATTTTCATTTATGGGTTGGTTATGTAGGCCTCTTATAACCCATTGCTTTCTACTACAGATAATAATACGATTAGGCTATATCGTTCCAAAAAAATCAAAGTCTGTCATATTTCCCATCAATCCAATTAATTTAATACCCCTTGATCTTCAAGAATATTAAATATGGAATATGGAAATATAGACTAGCCAAATAGTTTTACCTGAGCATATACACACGCATATTTTATTTTATATACTCAGTCGGGGTCTCAATTTACTGTTGAGAATTAGAATAGTAGGATACACAAGGTGCAAATTTGAAATGTTGTGTATCAGCAGTTATCTTGTTATGTCACTCAAATTAGCCATGTCAGCTAACAATTTTTTGATTGGTAAATTAGTCTAGCCAGATATCTAAACTATTAATAATGGCCGAATACCTACCGGCACATACACAGGGGCTCTGACCTCCAGGGAGCCCTCATTGATTTTGTTAGTCACTCTCACTCAGACATAATTAACATGGCATAAATTATGGCAAAATGTGTAGAATTTCAGGTAATTCGTTTTAAAACTACAACATTTTCTCTACACCCCATGGCAAAAATGTGTAGAATTGCAGCAAGTGAACTTCTCTGCCATCAAGAGGGTGGTGACTAAAGTGTTTTGCCCGAGAGGTGTGGAGGGGAGGGGGTCCATCTAAAGCTCGCTTAGGGCCTCCAAAAGGCTAGGGCCGGCCCTGAATCATTTACCCAGCCAAGGAGGGGCCCCCAGTTACCCATGTGGGCCCCCTACCTCTTCTCCTTTAATGATTAGCAGAGTGGGCTCCTGTGGTTGACAGGTGGAGTAAAAAAAAAGTGATATAAATATACACTACCGGTCAAAAGTTTTAGAACACCTACTCATTCAAGGGTTTTTCTTAATTTTTACAGTGTAGAATAATAGCGAAGGAATCAAAACTATGAAATAACACTTATGGAATCATGTAGTAACCAAAAACAAAGTGTTAAATCTAAATATATTTTATATTTGAGATTCTTCAAAATAGCCTTGACAGCTTTGCACACTCTTGGCATTCTCTCAACCAGCTTCACCTGGAATGCTTTTCTTCCAACAGTCTTGAAGGTATTCCCACATATGTTGAGCACTTGTTGACTCCTCCCAAACCATCTAATTTTGGTTGAGGTCGGGGGATTGTGGAGGCCAGGTCATCTGAGGCAGCACTACATCACTCGACCTTCTTGGTCAAATAGCCCTTAAACAGCCTGGAGGTGTGTTGGGTCATTGTCCAGTTGAAAAATAATATTATATTCCCACTAAGCCCAAACCAGATGGGGTGGCATATCGCTGCAGAATGCTGTGGTAGCCATGCTGCTTAAGTGTGCCTTGAATTGTAAATAAATCACTGACAGTGTCATCAGCAAAGCACCCCTACACCATAACACCTCCTCCATGCTTTATGGTGGGAAATACACATGTGGAGATCATCCGTTCACTTACACAGCGTCTCACAAAGACAAGGCGGTTGGAACCAAAAATCTCCAATTTGGACTCCAGACCAAAGGACTAATGTCCATTATTCGTGTTTGTTGGCCCAGGCAAGTCTCTTCTTCTATTTGGAGAGCTTTAGTAGTGGTTTCTGTGCAGCAATTCAAACATGAAGACCTTATTCACGCAGTCTCCTCTGAACAGTTGATGTTGAGATATCTGTTACTGAGTGTCTGCTACTTGAACTCTAAGTAGCATTTATTTGGGCTGCAATTTCTGAGGCGTGTAACTCTAATGAATTTATCCTTTGCAGCAGAGGTAACTCTGGGTCTTCCTTTCCTGTGGCTGTCCTCATGAGAGCCAGTTTCATCATAGCACTTGATAGGTTTTGCGACTGCGCTTGAAAAAAACTTTCAAATTCATTACATTTTCCGCATTGACTGACCTTCATGTCTTAAAGTAATGATGGACTGTCGTTTCTCTTTGCTTATTTGAGCTGTTCTTGCCATAATATGGACTTTGTCGATTACCAAATAGGACAATGTTCTGTATGCCAACCATACCTTGTCACTACACAACTGATTGGCTGAAAAGCTATAAAGAAAGAAATAAATTCCACAAATTAACTTAACAATGCACACCTGTTAATTTAAATGCATTCCTGGTAAACTACAATTTATGCATATTCAACAGGTATTGAATATGCCACTGCTGACGTCCTGCCACTGCTGTCATCCTTACTTCCAAGCATTTATTCAAGTTATTCAAATCTTTGGATGCCGACAGCAGTCACACATTGGAAGACATAGCTTGGACTATGGCCTATGAAAGTGTATTACTGCTCTTTTCCCGCAATCCATCACAGATTTGGTGTGTAATTGTGGTCTCTGACTTGTTGTCAGACTCATGTGGAACAAACTTTAACTTTTGCCTTTTTCAATGCTGATTTGAATGTAATTGAGAAAACAGAAAAATGTTAAAGATAAATATTTTCTTCTAATCCTAGAAGTAATCATCTGTAATCTGATTACAATATCTTTGCTGGTAAAGTAACGGATTACAGCTAGGTTTTTGGCAATACGTTACTCCCCAACCCGGAGACTGTACCTGCCAAGGTTTACTGTCTTGGTCTGCACACACATACACTCTTTTTTTGCAGACTTTGCCCCACATACATGCATACACACAGTCACACAACTACTGAGAATGCATACCCAGCAACAGCGCAAGCAAATACACACACTCTCTCTCTCTCTGGGCAAGTTCGTTTTCCATAGACCAGTGCCATGAGTGGGTGGAGATTTTACTTAAGGACCAATGGAATTGTATAAAATGTACAAACTTCGCCCACCCCGGACACGCAGAATGAACTCCCTTTCTCTCTTCCCTCCTTCTGTCAACCGTCAGAACTTGACCTTTTTTTAATCACTTCACTCATCATCTTTTGCTCCTGTCCCTTTCTTTCATTTCACTCTACAGGAGAGCATATAAGAATGCAGGCTACCCGCACTGCCTGCCTGACACACACAGCAGGACCTAAGCTTCATACAAACCCATTATGTGGCACTATATTGAATCACTCCAATATGGTATCCTTCTGCGCGGAAGGATACATTTAAAAGTAAGATTAGTCCCATGTACCGGGTAGTGCTGCTGCCACCGCACTACTTCCAAATCTTTAATTTCTTGGCTCATTCCAGAGAGGATTTGCTTGGTAAGAGCTCTATATTAGAGAGTGTATAAGCGCAGAAGTATACCCGCTGCTATTCAATACCTTGGAGCAGCTAGCTAGCCTCTCCATTTGGGTGCTCTGCTGTCCCCCTACTCAGTTTGGCTTGTGTCATCTCATTCGGGTTTTGTTCTTGTTTTAAATCACTCGTGACAGTGTACCAACATGGGCAATACTCAGTTTGGTCGACCAGTATTGCGGCGCTGGCGGTATGTCTTAGTTGTCTGTGGGACTGTCCACCAGAACCCTCGCGGTTTTAGCCTTCCGGTTCTGGGACCGCCTACCCTGCAGCCATCTTGCCTAGACTCTTGCTCTTATGTGTTCCACAGTGAACAAGCTATGCAAAGAGGCTAGCTTAATGAGGTGTGAACATTGCAGGACTAAGCACAATTATAAATACACTGTACACTTCCCATAAGTCCTGCCAACACTTTCCTTAAGTCCCCGCATTTATACCAAGAAATAAGCTATAAAAAGGTGGCTTGAATTACAGCTGACCCACACGTATAAAGCAAGAAATAAGATATAAACGTGTGGTAGAATGCCCTGCCCCTTAACGGTCAGACAGTTCACACTCCATGTGTCCACCTTCACATAGTCTGTGTTCAAAATACCCACTTGCGTTCTCCTGTTCTTTCAAGGGTGATCTTCTGAGAACACCTGAAACAGCATATCGTGTAGATTGGGAGAACACAGAGCACTTAAAATCCCCCAAAATTGAAAGGTACCTCGATGTGACCTCTAACACAAACAGTAAATTTCATCACGCACCTGGCGTCAACAAAGATATATTGTGTAGCATAAAAGCATGTGGACCCTCCTTCAAATTAGTGGATTTGGCTATTTCAGCCACACCCGTTGCTGACAGGTATATAAAATCGAGCACACAGCCATGCAATCTCCATATCCAAACAGTGGCAGTAGTAGAGCTCAGTGACTTTAAACGTGGCACCATCATAGCATGCCACCTTCCCAACAAGTCAGATCATCAAATTTCTTCCTGCTAGAACTGCCACGGTCAACTGTATGTGCTCTTATTGTAAAGTGGAAACATCTAGGAGCAACAATGGCACAGCTGCAAAGTTGTAAGCTCACAGAACGGGACCGCCGAGTGCTGAAGTGGGTAGCAAGAAAAAAAATAGTCTGTCCTAAGATGCAACACTCACTGAGTTCCAAACAGTCTCTTGAAACAACATCAGCACAAGAACTGTTTGTTGGGATCTTAATAAAATGGGTTTCCATGGTCTGGGGCTGTTTTTAATGGTTTGGGCTAGGCCTCTTAGTTCCAGTGAAGGGAAATCTTAACGCTACAGCATACATTCTAGACAATTCTGTGCTTCCAACTTTGTGGCAACAGTTTGGGAAAGACCCTTTCCTGTTTCAGCATGACAATGCCCCTATGCAAAAAGTGAGGTCCATACAGAAATGGTTTGTGGAGATCGGTGTGGAAGAACTAGACTGGCCTGCAGAGCCTTGACCTCAACCCCATCGAACACCTTTGGGATGAATTGCCGACTGTGAGCCAGGCCTAATCGTCCAACATCAAAGCCCAACCTCACTAATGCAGTTGTGGCTGAATAAAAGCCCCCACAGCAACATCCCAACATTTTGTGGAAAGCCTTCCCAGAAGAGTAGAGGCTGTTATGGCAGCAAAGGGGGACCAACTCCATTTTAATGCTAATGATTTTGGAATGAGATGTCCACATACTTTTAGTCATGTAGTGTAGCCAGCTACATCCATTTACAATATACCCAATGTAGTAGTGTTAGCCAATAGTGCTACCAATTCAGTGAAGGACTATGCCAGAACTGAAATATTGAACACAAATACTAAGTGAAGGAACAGAATCAATTCTCAGTACCCTAGTAGTTCACTAAATTAAGCTGAAACCAACCAGAATTGCTTGGTCTGCTGCTACATCATTGTGGACATATGACAGGTAAGCTTTCATGAATTGTAAAGAAAAGAAAAGTGAAATAAGCTATTTTGCTTACTGTTTAAGAATGATACATTGACAGAAAACTGTAAATCTGATATTGCATTGCATTAGGACTGCTGGTGTTTTATTTCCAACGAGCAGGCTTACATTGTGATAAATTCATACAACAACCATGCATATTATTAAATTACACCGATGTTCAAGACAGCTTGAACCCTATACATTGATAACTAATTGATAGACAATATAATTCAATACAACTACATTAGGTCTAGACTACTTCATCTTAATGTATTGGATTCAAAACAAACACTGGCATATTATAAAAGGAGAACAGGTCCAATTTACTTATATGAATACATAAACAGGAATATCTATGAAATGAATACACCAAATTTGATTAATGCCCTTCTCTCTCCTTGCAGGGGATTAGACAGATGAACTGCAGTCCCCAAATGCCCATGCCTCAAAACCAGAATTGTGTGGAGACATCAACACTGGTTATTTCTTATAAAATATTAACCCTGTTGTTTTCCTGTAACTGTGTACAGTATGAATACAACAGGATAAATATGGTCCAAAGAAGTGCTTACGTGCATGTTCATTCTCGACAAAGTAATAATAAGAAATAAAATAAATACCAAACAAAGAGTAAATGGCTCAGTAGCATAAACCTTTAATCAACCCCAAGAGAGACACATCAAGGAGACTAACATTCAAAAGCTTGTTCAGGACATGAGGGCACATTTATTCACAACAGCCACACGTTTTTTTTTAAATACACAGGACAGGAGTTTATAGGTTTTTGCTCCAACCTTTCACCAACACCTCATTCAACTAATTGTTGTCTAAATTGTAGACAAATAGTTGAACATGGTGTTTGCTGGGCAGTAATAAAATGTGCACACAGTACAGTACTCTGGGGCAGAAATCATCCACATCTGTATTTTTAGAAAGAGCTTCATATGTTACAATGAGCTGACAATTCTGCATGATGGAGAATACTGTGTGGATCCACTTCTAACATAGTGACGTTGCACACTGCTGAATAAGTTCCTGACTAAAGTCCTGTGATAGGGTGATTTTCCTGGTGGACAGGAGGTCCTCAAGTTCTTCACATCTGTCTGTGTGATGGGGTGGGATGTGTGTCAACCTAAAGAAAACAGAGCAGAAACATAAAGCCAAGGGAGGATAAATTAACCTCACTGCTCAAATGTAAAATGCTGGTTGAAGCTGCTGAGAACCACAACTAGCTTTGTTAATGTGCAATGGTTTTTCATAAGCCTTGGCTTGATCACGTTAAGTTTTAAAACGTTCATTTCATTATATGCAATGGTGAAACAAGAGGGGGGTGACAAGAAGAAAGTTAGCTAACGTTAGGTAAACATACTACATGCATGTATTTACTGATAATTTAAGAATGCACAAATAACTTGCCTGGCTAGCAAGCCTAGATTGAACAGAACACTGTTAGCTGCATTTCCTGCAGTTTTTTTTATCCGATGTTAAAATGTCTTGCCTCCAAACCAGTTGGCGCAGTGACTCAACATTTGAATAAAACATTTATATGAAAGTAATTCGTTCAATATTAACAAAATATGGTGAATCAATAAACCTAATACTTACATTTTACAAAGTTATTCCTTTGGAAAATTTTCTCCCAAGCAGGAACCTTAGACCCCGTTAATTTAAAAGTTTCGCTCTGTCGCAAGGTGTTATGGGATATCCTCCCCGGTTAACGAAAAATATGTTCCAATGCGTGCTTTGTTTTCCAGACTTTTCGCTTATAGAACTTCCGGTAAACTTAGTACATACTTGCCTTTTTGCGTTCTTATTTTTGGACTCGCACTTGAAAATGACAGTTGTCTTTCGTACTCGCTATACGCTCTAGATAGGACAGGAGTATGCATTTTGGAACACAGTAATAGTGTATGAGACAAAGGCTGGTACTGTAGTTCCGTAGTAATATTTACGATTATACACAGCAGGGCCTAAACTTCATTCAAATCCGCTATTTTGTTTTCTCTTCGGTTCTCCTTCTCTGTGTTGGGGCCTATTCTCTCCTTCCTGACACGAACAACCAGCACAAACCGGGCTTCGCTGCAACAACAAAAAACAACCGTCTTCTCCCCTCTGCTATATCCAGTTCTCTGACTCATTCACACACTCACTTTTCCCCTGTGAGACCTACCAGTGGGCAGCGCAGTTCAAATGGGTACTCACTGCTGGTATTTTTGTGAGGAAGGCGCTGCAGTCTCGTTCTCTTTCTGTCGCTCTTCGTTAAACTCTGCTGGGGAGAGCACAGCCAGTGTTGACGTTAGCTAGCTAGCACTTATGCAAACTGCCCTGGTCTACTTTCACTTCACAGCTGAAGCTTTGGCTGCATTCACTTCCTTGTTTTCCTCAGTTGCTGGGTATTTATTTTTCTCCCCCCTTTCTCTCTTTACTTCCTGGTTCTCTAGCGGCAGCCGGAAAGAGAGACACAGAAGTGGGAGAGAGAAACTATATTGACAACCATAAAGGCAGAGGGAGCAGCCCGCTAGCAAACACAGAGACAACGGAGCAGGATTAGAAGGCTTCAGAGGGAGAGGAAACAAACTCTTCCACCGTTCTCCTCAGATAGAGCTAAGAGGCTATTGAGCTAGGCTCCACATAAGCAGAGGGGTTTGGTCTGTGTTTAGAGTGCTGCCTCCTACTCTATGGTGAAACATAAATACATTTTCCATTAACTAAACCGGTTACGTTGAGTGGCCATGTGCTATTTTAGACGATTGACACGCTGAAAGTCCGCCTCTCCCATCTACTAATTGTTTTTTAGGAGAATACTGGCGGTAATTCACCTTAAAGTTGTTTGCCAACTGCCATATAGAATTCACAGAAGAAGAAAAATACGAAAGATGAGAGATTAACAAAAGAGAACTAACTAAAAACGATCTAGGTTTCCCCTTTATCTGTGGATTAAATGTCAGATTAGAAAAAATATGACACACAATGGGTCAAAATTCTACAAAGATCCAGCTAAAAAAAGTACCATATGCATTTCAGGTAAAAAAAATAATTAAAAAAACAACCCAATGATTATCTAACAAGACAAATTACCTAGTAACAGCAAGCTAGAAATGTCCATTAATGTTCTGTGTTTTGACTTGTCCCCAAATGAATATAGTTGGTTCACAGTTGGTTTTGCTATTTTAACGGGCGTGTCATGAATGCATCTGGTGGGAATAGACAAAATCAACATGCACATGGTGTAGGATGCATGCACAGAGCCAGTTTGGTCAAGGTGTAAACTGAAATCACTGAGTGGGCCTCAGAGGATGTGGACAAAGATGTGTTGCCAATTACAAAATATAAAATAACAAAGCCAGACAAGCCACACTGCAAGATAATAAACAACAGAGACCAAAAAAAGCATTTAGCACAAACGGATGAGAAAAGTATATTGTCCAAATCTTTAGTGATTTCCAGTGGAAAATAAGGGCGGCTAAAAAAATATAAAAAAATCAGAAGGTCGGATTTCAACAAAGACAACACTTGATATATTGCACTTGGGTAGTTTCACAAGAGTCCCTTTTTGGGTTGTGTAACTTGGTGGGGAATAAAACAGTTACCTAATTTTAATTCTGTCATGACCAGCACATTCAACTTAATAAAAAACACATTTCCCATCTCAAGATGTTAAATAAAATAAAACATGTAATTATTAAAACATTTCTAGCCTGTCTATGGGTAACATTGTTGAGGTGTTACGCTCGACCCTCTCAGTTTTGCACTAGAATGTGGCCAAAAAGAGTAGAACGAGCTCACTTGCGTTTACACTATGATTTGACTATTAGATGTTCAATGTTGATTTTGAAAAAAAAATATTTAAAATGGAATAGCGTCACCAAATTAAAAGAGTTCAGTTCACGGTTAACCTTAAATTGAGGGATGAACCCTCATGAAATATATAACAATCATCAGGAATAATGTTCTCAAAGCAACAAAATAACTAGGGCTTTACAAGGATGGTGAAAACCTGGAGAAGGGTGAAACTATGCAGAGGGTTAAGTAAGCTCTAATTCACCAGATATGGCAAGACCACATAACTTACTCACTATAGAACATCATTGCCTTTTTATGCACTTTTTCTCTATGCTTATTCTGACCTTGAACTTTAGTATGAGAAAAGCATGCTATTCACCCACTAACCGTTTGAGGTGGAGCACAAATTAATGAAGATGTGGTGGTGTGTCTAAAGATACAACGTATTCGGACCTTTACTTTAAGCCAATTAAAAGCCAATTTACAGTGCATTCGGAAAGTATTCATACCCCTTCCCTTTTTCCACATTTTGTTATGTTAATTAAAGCCTTACTCTAAAAGTGATATTAAAAATAAAAAAAATCTGGGCCTCCTGGATGGCGCAGTGGTTAAGGGCACTGTACTGCAGCACCAGCTGTGCCACCAGAGATTCTGGGTTCGTGTCCAGGCTCTGTCATAACTGGCCGCAACCAGGAGGTCCGTGGGTCGACGCACAATTGGCCTTGCGTCGTCCGGGTTAGGGAGGGGTTGGCTGGTAGGGATATCCTTGTCTCATCGCGCACCAGCGACTCCTGTGGTGGGCACCAGCGCAGTACGCGCCAACCAAGGTTGCCAGGTACACGATGTTTCCTCCGACACATTGGTGCGGCTGGCTTCAGGGTTGGAAGCGTGCTGTGTTAAGAAGCAGTGCGGCTTGGTTGGGTTGTGTATCGGAGGACGCATGACATTAAACCTACATAACGAAAAAGCTATTAAACAAACATATCCTTTGTAGCCGAGGTAACTCTGGGTCTTCCTTTCCTTTGGTGGTCCTCATGAGAGCCAGTTTCATCATAGCGCTTGATGTTTTTCTGCAACTGCACTTGATGTTTCCTCATTGACTGACCATCATGTCTTAACGTAATGATGAAGTGTCATTTCTCTTTGCTTTTTTGAGCTGTTCTTGATATAATATGGACTTGGTCTTTTACCAAATAGGGCTATCTTCTGTATAGCACCCTACCCTTGTCACAACACAACTGATTGGCTCAAATGCATTATTAAGAAGGAAAGAAATTCCACAAATGAGCTTTTGGTAATGAGCCTATCTGGTAATTGAATTGCATTCTAGGCTGGTTGAGAGATTGCCAACAATGTGCAACGTTGTCATCAAGGCAAAGGGTGGCAACTTTGAGGAATCTCAAAAGTAAAATATATTTGGATTTGTTTAACACTTTTTTGGTTACTACATGATTCCATATGTGTTATTTCATAGTTGTGATGTCTTTACTATTATTCTACAATGTAGAAAATATTCTAAATAAAGAAAAACCATTGAATGAGTAGGTGTGTCCAAACTTTTGACTGGTACTGTATATTATATATTTTCTACTCATACCACCCGCGGACCGTATTGGACCCCTTGACAGGCAATATGTTTGACATACCTGCTCTACAACCTAGTGTGTCCCTCTGTTCATGCACCTTGGTTGAATGGAAAGGTGCAGAATATACAGTACGTTCCTGTTTCTCTCTCACTCATCTCAAAGCAGGTCAGTTCCTGGGCTGCTCTCTTCAAGCCCGGTATACCCTGCCTGGTATAACATGGTGTCAAATAATAATAATGCAGAATCAATAGGTTTTAGAGAGTAAGTCAGTGTCTGGACTGGTGGTGCTCAGATGGGTCTGTGTGGAGGGAGATTATTTTTGATTTATTTCACCTTTATTTAACCAGGTGGGCCAGCTGAGAACAAGTTCTCATTTACAACTGTGACCTGGCCAAGATAAAGCAAAGCAGTGTGACAAGAAACAACAGAGTTACACATGGGATAAACAAACGTACAGTCAATAACAATAAATCAATCTACATACAGTGTGTACAAATGAAGTGAGGAGGTAAGGCAATAAATCGGCCATAGTAGCAAAGTAATTACAATTTAGCAATTAATACTGGAGTGATAGATGTGCCGATGATGATGTGCTAGTAAATATAAATTATGGTGTGTAAAAGAGCAAAAAATAATAATAAAATCAATATGGGGATGAGGTAGGTAGTTGGATGGGCTATTTACAGATGTGCTGTGTACAGTTGCAGCGATTGGTGAGCTGCTCAGATAGCTGATGCTTAAATTTAGAGAGGGAGATATAAGTCTCCAACTTCAGTGATTTTTGCAAATCATTCCAGTCATTGGCAGCAGAGAACTGGAAGGAAAGGCGGCCAAAGAGGTGTTGGATTTGGGGATGACTAGTGAGATATATCTGCTGGAGAGCGTGCTACGGTGGGTGTTGTTATGGTGACCAGTGAGCTGAGATAAGGCGGAGCTTTACCCTGCAAAGACTTATAGATGACCTGGAGCCAGTGGGTCTGACGACTAATATGTAGCGAGGGCCAGCCAACAAGAGCATACAGGTCGCAGTGGTGAGTGGTATATGGGGCTTTGGTGACAAAGGGATGGCACTGTGATAGACTGCATCCAGTTTACTGAGTAGAGAGAAATGGAGAGGGAGAAGAGATCTAGAAAGGGGGAAAAGAGAAATAGAAGGAGAGAGAGATATAGAGAGGAGGGGAGAGATAGCAATCCATATTTTTTTAATGAACTTTTATTTAATCAGGGGAGCCCAATTGAGACCAGTGTCTCATTTTCAATTGTGCACTGAGAGCATAAAGTAAAATATTTACAAAATACAATAACAACTACATTACATTAGAACATCACAGCCATCATAAACAATCAATCAATTAAAACAATTGTCTTAGTTCCCTAGTAGCACCACGGAATCCAAATGTAATACATTTTGCAAGTGATTACAAAAATGTGGAGCATGAAAACTTAAAGCAGATTTACCTAATTCCGTGGAGACCCGAGGAATCTGAAGAGTTAATAAACCATGCTTGGTTTGGTATCAAATTATTTTAGATGTTAGCAACGAAGTCAGGTAAGTTGGAAGTTTCTGTAATAGGTCTTTGTAAACAAAAAGGGAGTAATTCACTTATCTTTGGACCTTTAATGAGGACCAGCCAACCTGTTGATACAGGATGCAGTGGTGAGTATTAAAACTGTCATCAATGATAAAACGAATGGCGCTATGGTGGACGGCATCCAAAGGTTTAAGAGTGGTGGCTGCTGCAATCTGGTAAATGGTGTCACCATAATGATCTGTCAGGAAGGTGGACTGTACAATCTGCTTCCTGATATTTTGGGAGAGGCAAGATCTTAAAAATATATATATATATGTCACTTCAGCTTTTTAACTAGCTCATCCATACATTTTTTAAACATGATGTATTTGTCAATCCAGATGCCGAGATATTTGTAGATGGGAATCCGATCAATGGGAGACCCATCCAATTAATAAACATAGTGGGAGATATAGAGAAAGAGACCAAAATAGGTCAGACAGAAAGAGGCAGAAAGAGAGAGATTATAATGCCAAAGGGGGACATTTTAATTTGCTCCTGATCCTCTGCAGTCCCAGAGGAAAATATAATTTCAGAATCATCCCAGAATATTCTATATTCAATACAAAACTCTCAAAACAATTTTCTGCAGAATCATTCATTCCTGAAAACCCCTAATATAATATTCAATATAATCTGTATATTTCTTATGCAGTCAGAATTAGATTAATCCTGTACATGCATATGAGGCAAGGAAGGAGAAGTGGAGAGAAGGCAGAGAGAGTGTTTGCTTCATACAATGATAGAAAGGTGACACACAGTGTGTGTGTGTGTGTGTGTGTGTGTGTGTGTGTGTGTGTGTGTGTGTGTGTGTGTGTGTGTGTGTGTGTGTGTGTGTGTGTGTGTGTGTGTGTGTGTGTGTGTGTGTGTGTGTGTGTGTGTGTGTGTGTGTGTGTGTGTGTGTGTGTGTGTGTGTGTGTGTGTGTGTGTGTGTGTGTGTGGTGTTAGGCACAATCTGGATGCAGCATTCAGCTCTGATGTTATTTTCAGTAATGTTGGTGATTTCACATCACTCACACTTCACTAACAGCTCTCAGGCTATTTTATGAGACTGCGAACGCCTTCATCTGAACATTTTTCTTTTCCTTCTCTTATATTACCATAGGATCGATACCCAGGTTTAGTGGACACTTTCCCCCACTAAGTCATTGATTCAATCATTTTCTGAGCAAGGTCTGTAGCGTGTCTATTATCATAAAACCAGGCCTGACCTGGACTTTATTGCTACTAGCAGATGGTAACGCTAGGAGTGTGGGAGAGAGCCACTTGGCAGGAAGTTGCAGGTCTTAACATGCCATTTTTCACCACTAACAGAAGAATGGCTAAGACACAACAGGATGGAGTGAAATCTTCTACTCCACATATTTTCTTATTCAACCTTTATTTAGGAGTCATGCTAAGTCCATGTTTTTTTCAAGGAGATGAGCTCTGTATGAACATTACAATAAACAATTACACCTATACATATCTTTATACATCTTCATCTTAATCTACAAAATACATGAAAAGAAAAACGTAATCATATGAAATGAACACAGTCTTCAATGAAAAGGCCCTCTAACATCTGCCTGAATTGCCCTAGAGGCACCAACATAAAATGAAAAAAAAAAAACTAAAAGCTCAGTGGAGATGGAAGGGATCTCCAAGTTTAGACATCCCTGAGTCTGGGTCTGGTAACTTATACTGTACGTCTGAAGGTTAACAATGAGCTAATGTATGGCGGAAGTTTATGTATGAGGTCTTTAAAGTCAAAAAGAGCGCAATGCATCGATCTACGAGACTTCACAGAGGGCCACCATACTTTCTGATACAAAATGCAATGATGTGTATTGAACCCATCTACTTTAATACTGCCTCCAATACAGTGGCAGCTGCATTCATATAAACAATATGGCCATTGTTAATAAGGATTTATTTTACTCTATTTAACGAACGACAGGACCTGTTCATATGGAATAAGCCTATTTTCATTCTTAGTTTCTTAATGAACAGCTTTTAGGTCAATCCAGATGCACAAATATACCGTATATAAGCAGGGATACAGTCAATGAAGGAAGGGCACCATCAAAAGTATGTATGTATGTATAAATCACCAGATACATTTTTATGTGATGTGGAAAATAAATGTGAAAAGTATTCAGAACCCTTCCCTTTATACACATTTTGTTACGTTACAGCCTTATTCTAAAATGAATTTTTTTAAAAGTATATATATCATAAATCTACACAAAATACTTCACAATGACAAAGTGAAAACAGGTTATCATAAATGTTTGATAATTTATATATAAAAAACAAAAACTAAATACCTTATTACATAATTATTCAGACCCTTTGCTGTGAGACTCAATTGACCTCAGGTGCATCCTGTTTCTATTGATCATCCTTGATATGTTTCTACAACTGATTGGAGTCTACCTGTGGCAAATTCAATTGATTGGACATGATTTGGAAAGGCACACACCTGTCAATATAAGGTCCCACAGTTGACAGTGCATGTAAGAGCAAAAACCAAGCCATGAAGTCAAAGGAATTGTCCGTAGAGCTCCGAGATAGGATTGTGTCTGCAGCATTGAAGGTCCCCAAGAACACAGTGGCCTCCATCATTCTTAAATGGAAGAACTTTGGAAACACCAAAACTCTTCCTAGAGCTGACCAAACTGAGCAATCAGGGAAGAAGGGCCTTGGTCAGGGAGGTGACCAAGAACCCGATGGTCACTCCAACAGAGCTCCAGAGTTCTGGCAGAACCTTCCAGAAGGACAACCATCTATGCAGCACTCCACCAATTAGGCATTTATGGTGTAGTGGCTAGACATACGCCAGTTCTCAGTAAAAGGAACATGAAGGTCCACTTGGAGTTTGCCAAAGAAACCAAGATTGAACTCTTTGGCTTGAATGCCAAATCAAATCAAATTGTATTTGTCACATGCACCAAACACCACAGTGAAATGAAATGCTTACTTATGAGGCCCTAACCAACAATGCAGTTAAAAACAAATATGAGTAAGGATAAATAAAAGTAACAAGTAATTAAGGATAAATAAAAGTAACAAGTAATTAAAGCGCAGCAGTAAATAACAATAGTGAGACTATACATAGGGGGTACCGTCACAGAGTTATGTAGGTAGAATTATTAAAGTGACTATACATCGATGATAATAACAGAGAGTAGCAGCGGTATAAAAGCGCGGGGCGGGGGGCAATGCAAATAGTCTGGGTAATTTGATTAGATGTCCAGGAGTGTTACAGCTTGGTGGTAGAAGCTGTATAGAAGCCTCTTGGATCTAGATTTGGCGCTTCGGTACCACTTGCCGTGTAGTAGCAGAGAGAACGGTCTATGACTAGGATAGCTGGAATATTTGACAATTGTTAGGGCCTTCCTCTGACACCGTCTGGTGTAGAGATCCTGGATGGCAGGAAGCTTGGCGCCAGGGATGTACTGGGCCGTACGCACTACCCTCTGTAGTGCCTTGCGGTCGGAGGCTGTGCAGTTGCCATACCCGGCAGTGATGCAACCAGTCAGGATGCGCTCGATGGTGCAGCTGTAGAACCTTTTGAGGATCTGAGGACCCGTGCCAAAAATGTCAGTCTCCTGAGGGGGAATAGGTTTTGTCGTGCCATCTTCACGACTGTCTTGGTGTGCTTGGACCATTTTAGTTTGATGGTGATGTGGACACCAAGGAACTTGAAGCTCTCAACCTGCTCCGCTACAGCCCCGTCAATGAGAATGGGGTCCTCTTTCTCCTGTTGTCCACAATCATCTCCTTTGTCCTGATCACATTGAGGGTGAGGTTGTTGTCTTGGCACCACATGGCCAGGTCTCTGACCTCTTCCCTATAGGCTGTCTCGTCATTGTTGGTGATCAGGCCTACCACTGTTGTGTCATCGGCAAACTAAATGATGGTGTTGGAGTCATACCTGGCCGTGCAGTCATGAACGAATAGGGAGTACAGGAGGGGACTGAGCACGTGACCCTGAGGGGCCACTGTATTGGGGATCAGCATAGCGGAGGTGTTGTTACCTACCCTTAACTCCTGGGGGCGGCCTGTCAGGATGTCCAGGATCCTGTTGCAAAGGGAGGTGTTTAGTCCCAGGGTCCTTAGCTTAGTGATGCGCTTTGAGGGAACTATGGTGTTGAACGCTGAGCTATAGTCAATTAATAGCATTCTCACATAGGTGTTCCTTTGTCCCGGTGGGAAAGGGCAGTGTGCAATAGAGATTGTATCATCTCTGGATCTGTTGGGGTGGTATGCAGATAGGAGTGGGTATAGGATTTCTGGGATAATGGTGTTGATGTGAGCCATGACTAGCCTTTCAAAGCACTTCATGGCTACAGATGTGAGTGCTATGGGTCGGTAGTCATTTAGGCAGGTTATGTTAGTGTTCTTGGGCACAGGGACTAAGGTGGTCTGCTTGAAACAGGGTGGCAGGGTAGCCTAGTGGTTAGAGTGTTGGACTAGTAACCGGAAGGTTGCAAGTTCAAATCCCTGAGCTGACAAGGTGCAAATCTGTCATTCTGCCGCTGAACAGGCAGTTAACCCACTGTTCCTAGGCCGTCATTGAAAATAAGAATTTGTTCTTAACTGACTTGCCTAGTTAAATAAAGGTACATAAAAACACATGTAGGTATTACAGACTCGGATAGGGAGAAGTTAAAAATGTCAGTGAAGACATTTGCCAGTTGGTCAGTGCATGCTTGCAGGATTAGTTTAGCTTGTCTGATAGGCTTGCCTCACTGGGCAGCTCTTGGCTGTGCTTCCCTTTGTAGACTGTAATAGTTTGCAAAACCTGCCATATCCCAAGAGTGTTTGGAGCCGGGGAGGTACGATTCAATATTAGTCCTGTATTGATGGTTCGTTTGAGGGCATAGCAGGAATTCTTATAAGCTTCTGGGTTAGAGTCGCGCTCCTTGAAAGCGGCAGCTTTCAGCTTAGTGCGGATGTTGCCTGTAATCCATGGCTTCTGGTTGTGGTATGTACGTACAGTCACTGGGGACGACGTCATCGATGCACTTATTGATGAAGCCAATGACTGATGTGTACTCCTCAATGCCATCGGAGGAATCGTATTCCAGTCTTTGCTTACAAAACTGTTCTGTAGATTAGCATCTGCTTCATCTAACCACTTTTTATTGATCGATTCACTGGTGCCTCCTACTTACATTTTTTGCTTGTAAGCAGGAATCAGGAGGATAGGGTTATGATCAGATTTGCCAAATGGAGGGTGAGGGAGAGCTTTTTATGCGCCTCTGTGTGTGGAGTAAAGGTGGTCCAGAGGTTTTTCCCCTCTGGTTGCACATTTAACATGCTGCTAGAAATTTCCTGCATTATAGTTCCCGGCTACTTGGAGTGCCGCATGTGGGTGAGCATTTTCCTGTTTGCTTATGGCGGAATAAAGCTCATTGAGTGTGGCACTTGTGCCAGCATCGGTCTGTGGTGATATGTAAACAGCTATGAAAAATACAGATGAAAATGACTTCCTTAGATATCGTGCACCAGCTGTTATTTACAAAAAATACATAGTCTGCCGCCCCTTGTCTTTCCAGACGCTGCTGTTCTGTCCTACCGATACTCCAAATAACCATCCAGCTGTATGTTGATAATGTTGTCGTTCAGCCACAACTTCGTGAAACATAAGACATTACCGTTTTGAAAGTCCCATTGTTAGTTTAATTTTCTGCGTAGGTCATCGATTTTATTTTCCAAAGATTGCACATTTGCTAGCAGAATGGAAGGAAGTGAGGGTTTATTTGATTGCCTACGAAATCTCAGAACGCATCCTGCCCTCTGGCACCTTTTTCTCCGCCTTTTCTTCACGCATATGACGGGGATCTGGGCTTTTTCCCGGGAAAGCAGTATATCATTCACATCTGGCTCGTCAGACTCGTTAAAGGAAATAAAGGATTCTGTCAGTCCATGTTTAGCAGTCGCAGTTCTGATGCCCAAAAGTTATTTTCGGTCATAAGAGACGGTAGCAGCAACGTTATGTACAAAATAAGTTTTAAAAATAAGTTAAACAACGCAAAGAAATGAACAAAAAACACAATTGGTTAGGAATACCTAAAATGTCAGCCTTGATCTCCGGTGCCATCTCTACCCTGCCTTAGCTTCACGTCTGGAGGAAACCTGGCACCATCCCTACGGTGAAGCATGGTGGTGGCAGCATAATACTTTGGGGATGTTTTTCTGCGGCAGGGACTGGGAGACTAGTCAGGATTGAGGGAAAGATGAATGGAGAAAAGTACAGAGAGATCCTTGAGGAAAACCTGCTCCAGAGCACTCAGACTGGGGCTAAGGTTCACCTTTCAACAGGACAACGACCCCGAGCACACAGCTAAGACAACGCAGGAGCGGCTTTGAGACAAGTATATAAATGTCTTTGAATGGTCCAGCCAAAGCCTGGACTTGAACCCGATCGAACGTCTCTGAAGAGACCTGAAAATAGCTATGCAGTGATGCTCCCCATCCAACCTGACAGAGCTTGAGAAGATCTGCAGAGAAGAATAGAAACTCCACAAAATAAAGTTGTGCCAAACTTGTAGCGTCATACCCAAAGAAGACTCAGGGCTGTTATCGCTACCAAAGGTGCTTCAAAAAAATACTGAGTAAAGTGTCTGAATACTCCATGTGTAACTCTGTGTTGTCTGTTCACACTGCTATTCTTTATCTTGGCCAGGTCGCAGTTGCAAATGAGAACTTGTTCTCAACTAGCCTACCTGGTTAAATAAAGGTGAAATAAAACAATGTTAAATTAAAAAACTTATGTAAATTAGATATTCCATTTTACATTTGTAATACATTTGAAAAATTATCTAAAATCCAGATTTTGCTTTGTTATTTTGAGCTAGTGTGTGTAGATTGATGAGGGGGAAAATATTTAAGGCTGTAACATAATAAAATGTGGAAAAGGTCAAGGGGTCTGAACACTTTCTGTATGCACTGTACATGGTTTTACCTGCATTAAGTACCCATTTCAGTTCTACAAAGGCTTTCTGCAGGGCAATAAAGGCAGATTAAAGCTATGACAGAGCCTGGTCAGCTGTGGGGGCAATAGCATACACCACAGTGTCATCTGAGGTCAGGTGAAAGCATTTTTTTTACAGATAAACCAATATTGTTCATGTAAGTGGTGAAAAGAACCGGACCAAAAATCGTTTTGTCCAGAAAATATTATTTGACACCATCAGTAAATACACACTATTCTGTCCTTTAAATAAATTCCAAACCAGCTACACGCAGCCTGGTCCAGCCAAATGTATGAATGCCTATGGATAAGTAATGAGTAGTCCACAGTGTTGCTTTAGACAGGTCAATAAAAAGTGCCGCACAGTGTTTCTTCTTTTACAAACAATTAAGAACATAATTTCAAACCAAAGAAGTAGCAGAGATGATGCTATGACCTAGTCTGAAACCCGACTGATGGACATTTAGAATAAATGTTGAAGTTAAAAAGCATGTAAGTTGAATATTTACCACCGATTCTATAATTATTGCAAATCAAGAGAGTTTTGAAGTGGGGCGATAATTATTTAAGTCACAGGGGTCCCCAACTTTGTGAAGGGGGAGTATATGGCCACCTTCCAAACCCTGGGGATGGTACCAGAAATAATAGTAAGGTTATAAATATGTGTTAAAGATTCTGTAATCAGAGGAGCAGAAAGCTGCAGCAAGAAAGGATCAAGCAAATCAGCCCCAGTGAATTTATTTTACATCAATCTTGTTCAAGGTGTCTAGTACATTACAAGTACAATTTGTTGAAATGAACACAAAGATTCAATAGAAGTGAATGGAACTTCCATTGAGCCAATTAGAGGCTGGGAGAGGGTCAGGCAGTCGACTGGCTGACCAGGGTAAATATCTACAGTACAGTATATGCAAAAGTTAAAGAGGCTCATCCACTAAACCAAAGTGCACCCCAAATCACTAACAATGTCCTCCGCGCCTAAAATAAACCAAAATGCATCCCGAATCATGAACAATATCCTCTGTTATTCTGTTCAAAACACTTCTATTTTGAGAGGATGTATGGTTAGTCAATATGCTACAGTGGCTGGGTTAACACTGGCAGTCGTTTGATTGATGAGAAGACTGGCACAATCAAATAACTGTTGGAAGGAAAACGGTGTACTCCTTGACAGTGATTCACTGAGTGTTGACAGTACAATATATGGACAATAGCCCTTGTCACTCTGTGGCTCAGACGAAAAGCGTTTCCCCGATGCTGTCAAGCCTGACACCCAGCCAGCTGTCTGGAGACAAACTGAAAGGAGATGCAAGCTTGTAAACATCACCAATGTCATATGCCTTATCAAAGTTGCTTTATATCAATCAGTATACTGATCAAAGCTAATCAACTGATCTCCCGGTTCCAGCTCAGAAAAGCCTCCACGACAGGGAACACTAATTTGTCCACGGAGGCCAATATTTGATGTTTTCTAGGCTCAAAAGTGGTGAAAACAAAATGGTCATCCAAAGGTTGAAAGTGTACCATAGTTTCCAAAGACGTCAGAGCACAATCCCTTTCCCTACCATTCCGTTGCTCATGCTCTGGGCTCCAGGCGAGCTCCACCGAGCCGCAAACAAGATTCTATCGATTTGGCTACGGTTTGGATCCTGTGCCATGTCAGTCAGTCAGCAGACATGTAAATAATCAGATAAATCGGTGACTCACCATCAGAGCCTTAGTGAACGCAGTCCTGTTCTGCAGCCTCGTTCCACCCCACTCGATCCACGACTACCTCTTATTAGTCCCCTCTTCACACAGGCCGTCTCCATGGTAACCATCTTCCACTACCAATTTGAGGGCAGCGATGTGCCTCCGTCGGTTTCCAGCGAGGTCGGCCCCTGCTTTTTCTGACTGCTGTCAGAAACCCTTATTTGAACAGAACCATAGGTTAGCAAAGTTCCCAACAGCAATCCCAATACCTTACCACTGCTCCACCTGGCTATCAGCATAGCCTTGTCTGGCAGTTCAAAATAGTTAATTCAGCTGATATGGCTTACTTGCATGTAGTGCCTACTGACAAATGAGATGTACAAACTATGGCATAAGAAGATGACAAGCAGATAAGAGGCAATCCATAATTATTATTAAGATTAAGACAATAAGCGAGCTAGGATGGATTTAGTCAATATAACTATTTCCTCAGCACTTTGGAAATGTACAGCGCCAGAATTCAGAACATGGGCCGTTCTTACAGTGTCATCCCTGTACACCAAGTCAGAACCGTAGGATAAATACAGGGGGCATGTAAGCAGACAATGAAAGCTCTTACAATATTCAATGATTACATTTCTCTAAAACAGGTCATAGGCTGCATGTCAACCACCAAGTCAGAACAATAGGCGAAATTAAGAGGGGAAAATAGACCAGTGTTCCTTTGTGGACAAATTTTGTCATCAAACTTTGTCATCAAAGTCTGGCATTCTCTGGATTTATGGTGCTTTCAAGACAACTGGGAACTCTGAAAAAAAAACAAGATTGAATCATGATGACGTCAGTGATCTTCAGGTCGTAGCTCTAGAAAGAGGCCCGAGTTCCCGACTTACAATTCTGAGTTGGATGACCGTTCAAAATGTATTTTCTCAGTCGGAGCTTGTTTTTTCCTGAGTTCCCAGTTGTCTTGAACTCACCGAAGTCAGATTACCGTCCCACCTCGCCAACAGCCAGTGACATTGCAGGGCACCATATTCAAAACAGAAATCTCATAATTAAAATTCATTTTACACCATTTTAAAGATACACTTGTCGTTAATCCAACCATAGTGTCCAATTTCAAAAATGATTTTTGGTGAAAGCAGAACATATCATTATGTTAGGTCAGCAACTAGTCACAGAAAGCATTCAGCCATTTTCCAACCAAAGAGACGTGTCATAAAAAAACAGAAATGTAGCTAAAATTAATCACTAACCTTTGACGATCTTCATCAGATGACACGCCCAGGACTCAATGTTATACAATACATGTATGTTTTGTTCGATCAAGTTCATATTTATATCCAGAAACCTCAGTTTACATTGGCGTATTGTTCAGAAATGGCTCCAAAACATCCAGAGAAATTGCAGAGAGCCACATCAAACAACAGAAATACTCATCATAAACTTTGATGAAAGATACATACATGTTTTACATAGAATTAAAGATAAAATTGTTTGTAATGCAACCGCTGTGTCAGATTTAAAATAAAAAAAAGCTTTACGGCAAAAGCACAATATTCTATAATCTGAGAACAGGTTCAGCCACAAAAGCAAGCCATACAGTTATCCGCCAAAGTGTGGAGTCAACAAAAGCCATAAATAGCATTATAAACATTCACTTACCTTTGCTGATCTTCGTCGGAATGCAGTCCCAGGACTCCCGCAATAAATATTTGTTTTGTTCGATTAAGTCCATATTTATGTCCAAATACCTCAGTTTTGTTTATGCGCTTAGTTCACTATTCCAAAGGCACAATGTGCGAGCGCAAAATCCAGACGAAAAGTCAAAAGAGTTCCATTACAGTTTGTAGAAACTGATGATGATGATGTCAAATGATGTTTACAATCAATCTTTAGGGTCGTTTTATAATAAATCTTCAATAATATTCCATCCTGACAATAGCAGTAAACACCTGATTGGCCTCAGCCTAGTCCACTTGTTGAAACAGTTCTTATTCAACACCCTTCCACAATAGAAGCCTCAAACAACTTTCTAAAGACAGTTGCCATCTGCTGGAAGCCTTGGGAAGTGGAATCTGGCCCCAAAGACACAGCATATTGGATAGGCAACCACTTAAATGAAACTACAAACCTCAGATTTCCCACTTCCTGGTTGGATGTCTCAGGTTTTTACCTGCCATATGAGTTCTGTGATACTCACAGACATCATTCAAACAGTTTTTAGAAACTTCAGAGTGTTTTCTATCCAATACTACTAATAATATGCATATATTTGCATCTGGGACAGAATAGCAGGCAGTTTACTCTGGGGACCTTATTCATCCAAGCTACCAAGAAGTTTTAACAGTTGTTTTTAGCGTGGCAGAAATCATGCTGGAATGACAGCATGGCCAATGTTGAATGTTTATCATTTTAAACTGGGAAAGAGAACCATAATCCAAGAATTGGGACAACACACCCACTCCACAGAATAGCATGCTAGTGATTGCTTTGCAATGCTTGCAATTAGCCACTTATTCCTTCCAAACCAGTCATTGTTGAATTTGCGATTTCTAACTTGTTGTGTAATGTTTATGTGCAATGTCCGATTAGCACCGATATGTTTTAGCTATAAATTCTCTTCACATGACAAGGATTAAAAAGTATTTGCGAGTAGGGTTGTCGACTTGATTCATGACCGCTAGCTAAAATTTTGAAAGTATGATGTTGAAATTATCAGTCCAATCAAAGCTACTCTAGATATAATGTGATTTGACATCATTTTATCTGTGGTCAATGACCTTGAGCCTTTTTGGATGGGCACTTCGAGCTCCCCCTTTAGATTTGACAGTGACGTAGTGTCCCCATGAGTGACAGAACCCTGAGCCAATCATGGCGCAACTAGAGCTGAAGCACCTGCATTTTGGAGCTGCCTTACTCAAGAAAGCAAAAAAGAGACAATGTTTATATGGAGATTTTATTATTATTGTTTACATTGTTTGCAAACTGATATGTAACACATTAATGCCAAAACAACATGCAAAACAGGCAACCCCAAAAACATTTTCTAAAATTGATTTATTTATTTGCCAAAAATCTGGGGCTCAAAACAGTCTTTCAGACAGAATCCTTACAAGGGAACAGTGGAGTTACAATTACTTTACTGTAGCTTCTGGGCTTGTTAAGTATGTTAAGGCCTTGCTCCACAGGGAGCAAAGAGGAGTAGCTCTAAGTAAGCAAATACTGTCATCTATGTTGTCAAGAATAATTATGTCCTAACACCACACTTAATCTTGTCCAGATCAGCAGAATAGAGACAGAAACACTGACTACCTCCTCTGCCAGGAAAAGCAGGGTATAAAAGTCCTAACCAAACACAATGGGGATTTGTCTGAGACTGTCACGTGTTGGCATGGGGTACGACACTGAAGGCGCTCGCTGATATACCGTATCAGTGATTCATCGGAGGTTGGCAAGTCTCTGCCTGTTCCTTGTCTGGGTGCTGCTCTACTCTACTTCACTTCACTCCAGAGGGCCAGACACTTCAGGACACCACAGACACAGAGACATGAACTCTCTAACAGGCACTGTTAGATAACAGTGTTCTCGGACTATACCATAATGGTTCAATTCAACGGAAGAGTGGATATAAAGATACAGAAAAGGCATTCCAACATCACACTCATGCATGCACACACATTACTCATACTTACTCTTTCTTCTCCACAGAGCCTATGCTTTGAATGCCTCCACTCACAGTGTACATATTAGGGCACTGTTATCAGTCTGTCTGTTCCGTTCTCACATGTTGTTCCACCACAATTAGAATCCTCACAGTCGTGACATCATAGCAGAGGACACAGAACATGTCCTTGGACTCCTCTTTACAATAAAACCCAGTGCTCCCCTTTCACCAGGGCCCTAACCGTGAGCGCACAACGGTCCTCTGTGTGTCAGTTCAGCTAAACCTAAGGTATGGCAAAGTAGGGTGTGTAGAAGTTGAAGCTCATTTAATGCATTTCTACACAATACAAAAACTCCAAAATGCTATTTGAGGAACAGCACAAATGAACAAATCTGACCCCAGACATTAATTATCACCTCAACATTAGGTTTAAATGTCTGTGGAACGGCATGTACAATGTCAACCACCACTCAACCTCATCATACACTGACTAATTTACTTGTGGAATGGGGCATACAGTGCAACATGAAATAGATGTATATAAAGTATTCAAAGTATTTACACCATTTGACTTTTTCCACATTTGTTGTGTTACTGCCAGTATTTAAAATGGATTAAATTGACATTTTGTGGCACTGGCCTACACACAATACCCCATAATTTCAATGTGGAATTATGTTTTTAGAAATGCTTACTAGTTAGTTAAAAATTAAAAAGCTGAAAAGTCTTGAGTAAATAAATATTTCTTATGGCAAGCTAAAATAACTTCAGTAGTTAACATTTGCTTAACAAGTCACATAACACGTTGCATGGACTCACTCTGTAATAATAGTGTTTAACATAATTTTTGAATGACTACCTTATCTCTGTACCCCACACATACAATTATCTGTAAGTTCCTTCAGTTGAGCAGTGAATTTCAAACAGATTCAACCACAAAGACCAGGGAGGTTTTCTAATGCCTCGCAAAGAAGGGCACCTATTGGTAGATGAGTAAAAACAAAATATCCCTTTGAGCACGGTGAAGTTGTTAATTACACTTTGGATGGTGTATCAATACACCCAGTCACTACAAAGATGCAGGCGTCCTTCCTAACTCAGTTGCTTGAGAGGAAGGAAACCATTAATACATTGCTTTATGTGTTAAAATCAATGAAGGGGACTGGCATCACATTTATGACCACAGACTCCCAAGGAGACAGTAAGCACAGATAGAACAATGAGACATATATCTCACCGGATGTATAAATGTGAAGCATCCACTTGCCATTTCCGCTCACTACCAAATATGGAAATAATTTGAAAGAAGGAAATCAGTTGAAAGACAAATACTAAATAAGGATCACATGAGAAAACACTTTTCCATCAAGCAATTATCTCTCCAAATATGGTAGTGATAGGAATCCCAGTTGCCGGCATTGGGAGAAGATGGAACAAAATAGATTTTGCCAGTCTTCTAATTGATAAAACATTTGATCTCAATACAGTTCTGTTCCTAAAACTAGAATCTGTCATGAACAGAGTGGACTAAGTTTAAAAGTGTAAAAAAAAATAAGTGTTAAAAAAAAAGGCCTCTATGACTGATTTATTCCCATTTGAAATGACAGGCTGTGGTCTATCTTGGGTTAGTTATAAAAGTATTTGCTATAAGTCCCAGTCGTTATTACATACAACGTCATGGCCCCGCCCAGCTGTGGGGAAAACAACCTGTGGTTACCTAGGTTACCCCATTGGCTCACAGCAAAAATGTTTACTTTTTCAAACAC